>NC_053130.1:11428175-11730675 GCF_010015445.1 Perca fluviatilis | reverse complement strand
TACAGTGCTAAAATGGTTTCCATTTCCATTTGTTAGTACCCGGTTTGCCAAAAATACACATTCTGTTTAAATCACTGTCCATTAACACAGATTAATTTACAATTAAAGAGCAGAGAAATAAAGATGTAGCAGAGTAAGACAGCATGACAGAAAGACAAAAAGAGATGGAGAGTCAAAGAAACTGAAAGAAAGATAAAAGACTAGGTAGGTCTCAACAGATTGAGCGAGAGAGACAGGGAGAGTGCAAGAGAGAGAGGTGAGAAGGCAGGATGGCAGAGAGGGCACTCCGACAGCGAGGAGAGAAGAACGCGGCAAGGTCTCGTCACCGGGCCAACGGGCCCACCACTGTCAACATCATGGCACTCTGTGGTGCACACACACACACACACACACACACACACACACACACACACACACACACACACACACGCACACACACACGCACACACACGGCTGGCCAACGGCCCTCCCAGCTGCCCTATCCGTAACTGTCTGATTAGTTGTGCTAAGCAGCCCCTCCCCTGCCAACCATGGTGCCATCTGCTACCCAACAACATGGCTGCCGACCAGACAAGCACACACACGCACAAACACACACACGCAAATACACAAAAACACACAGCAAGCCTTATACCTGGCACTGCCCCTCTGCTGTCACACAGAGACACACACATCAAACTTCACAGACACAGGTGTAGCCCAAAGGTATCAACACTTAACATTCGCACAAAGGCGCGCACGCAGACTCATCTAATCGCACGTTCACAAACGAGTCAAGACACACACACGAAACAAGGATACTTCATGCATGTGTTCACGCACTCACAAAAAGTCACACACACAGTTGCTGTAGAGGTTGTGTATGTGCATGTGTGTGTGTGTGATGACAGTGGTTAGGCACTGTTAATGCCAGGTAGAAAGAAAGATGCTGTGCTCAAGTGTGTGTGCTCGCTGGCAGCGCTTGAAGGTTCATTACGGCCCCCACCTCTCCTGAGCGACTGCAGCCCGTGTGGCACCCCGGCCCTTTTATTCCGGGCCGTGATTGGACAAGGGCCTCCCGCCGAGTTGGTTTGCAGCAGTTTTGTCGCGCCCAGATTTCACTCGCTGCTCAAAGCGAGCCTCTGGCGGGACGCGGCATCTGCTGCCTCACCTTCCTCATTTACACTTCTCCGCCCTCACACACACACATACACAGTTCTGTTCACCGCCTTTCCAGACCTTGCTATCACGATCTACAACTGAGGGAGGGGGGGGAAGACAAAACTAGGTTTAGGTAGAGAGAGAGAAAGCAGCAGCGTGACATGTTTAATAGAGTGTGGGGAACTTTGTGTATAAGAGTCACAGCGGTGGGTCTGGAGCTTTTTATCTCTCCGACTCTCAGCATCCATCTTCTGATTTCAGGGTCACAGAAAGGAGTTATGTGGCTTTCCGTCTCCCCTTCTAGCTCCATCTACCTGCTTACCTGTCTTTTTATACCCACTGCTTTATCAAGATTGATGAATATACATTTTCCCCTATCTCATAACATTTTCTAACATCTTGCTCTGTATTGTCTAACACCTCAACCCTTCTCTCTTATCTGGGTGAAATAGTGTTTAAGACTACATATGACAATACAGTGTGGGCATGGTCCCAGGGCAGGTGGGACATATAATCCCTCAAACATGTTGTAGATTTGCCATTTTGCACAGGGAGGCTACTTGATCACATGCCTCTACTGCTTCAACTGGCTTCTTTCATTTCGAATGAGTAGAGGTGTCCAAGCTCCTCATTTTTCCTTTCCAACATAAGCTCTGCTTTAAGACTACCTCAGTGACCTCCGCCAGAGAGATGGGCAAAGTTGTCCCCGAGTCTTCAGACGACTCCATCCCATGTAGGTTCCTCAAAGTGTTCTTCCACTGCGGCCACACATGACCTTCTGTCAAGATGCAGGATATGTTTACCAGATGTGGAAGTTGAAGACTTTTCTGACAGGATCCTGAGACAAACATTCACAGTTGACCATCACTGCAAGTTTCGTCATAGTGGGTCTGTCCAGCAGCCTCCCGGCCTCCTTATCCAAATCCCTACCAGGAGATTTTTAGCAGAAAACTCTGCTCCTTTCTTCAACTAAGTATTCATTACATACAGCCGCAGATGAAATTATATGAACAGTCATGTTCAAACATTTCCTGGCCCAGGAATCCATAGTCACAAGTTCTGGGAAAAGTAACAGCAAGTAAACTTATTCACTGAAGTAATTTCCGCTCCACGTCCATCTACAGCTCTAAGCAAGCACCCTCATGAACATGGATGCTTGATTTCATGGGGATAACAAAACTGGGGGAAGATTTGGGGCCTCGCAGACGTTCGACTCGTCTAAACCACAAAGCAGGCACACAGGTCTCAACTAACCACGGATACACTAATGCATGCAAACGCACACACTTCAATTCATTCATGTTTATCTGGCATGTGTTGAAACAGAAGTTATGCTGGGAAGTTTTCACTGTGGCCTTTGGGATCTGTGATCACAACACAGGGAGAGATAAGGCCAGATAGAGACAAGGAAAGAAGAAAAGAAAGAAAGTGAAGAAAGACAGGAGCAAACAAACAAAACAAACTTAGTAAAGCCCTCTGCTGGGCTGGGGCTAGGACTGGAGTGTGTGTGTGTGTGTGTGTGTGTGGCGATGTGAACAGAGTGGCGGGGATTAGGACAGATCCTGGGCTGTCCAACTCACAGCTGGCTGATGATCCAATCCTGGAGCGCAGTGCACCGCACCAGCCGCCATGGGACCCCCGGATGCGTGCACGCATCTGTGTGTATGAGAGTCTGTGTGTACAGGCATGTGGTTTCGACTGATGTGCGTATCAGTGTGCACATTTGCACAGTGTGCATGTGTGTGTTTATCACAAAAGGAAGGTAGGGCTATCAGAAATCAAACAGAGGCTGTCTGTGCTTCATGTCCCCTGTTTGAAGACAGGCTGTGATCATTTGGGCCACAAGACGAGGACAGAATGAAAGAGCAGAGCGTGCAAGTTGCAGGGACCGAATCAAAGAGCTGCCTTCCAAGGCTGGTCATACAAATGCCTTCCAGCCACGCTACTGTGAATCTCACACACTTACTCTCACACAAATCAGCCCACTACAGCTACAAAGACTTGTGCGTGGCTCTGCCGTGAACAACAAGAGAGAGCAAAGAGAGGCATGACTACGAATGAACTACATGTAGTTCTGCATAACCCCAGAAGGCCCACAGACAAAATGAGAGAGACAGAGGTAGAGGGAGGGGATGGAGACAACCGCTTGAGGTTTATTTGTTTAGTTTGGAACAGCAGGAGAAAAAAGCAATAGAGCACATGACAAGTGAGGGGGAAAAAAAAAAAAAAGAGGAAAAAACTAAAAAGAAAAAAAAAAACACTTTCTGAGGACGGACAAAGGCTTTGACCAAATCTCAGGAGGTGTGTACGGGACATGTGGATGTGTGTGGATCAGTGTTTGATGCTTGCGTTCTATGCTGCTCCAAAAATGTCCAGTTTTCCTGTTTTGTTAGATGCCGTCCTTCATCTGCACGTATCTCAACGATACTTTACAACACCATCTTTAAAAACTCTGATGTTATATCCACACACATGGATGGATCATTGGATGGATGGAAAGACTTTATGAGCTGCTAAGAAAACACAAAGTTTGGGAAAACAAGCCTGCTGAACAGCTTAACTGTGAGTGATGAGAATAGAAACTAAAATCCTCAGTGTGTCCTCAGTACACTTTTTGCTCCACAGTTTCTATCTCCGTATTCACAATGCCAAGCGAAATGATGAGCATAACATCAAAAGTGATACAGTCATGACCTGTAGCAACTCTAAGGCTAAAAAAAGTCATTTGTATGCATTTTATGTATCTGAAGGCATCAGTACGCTTCAACCAAGGTGCTTGTCAGATGGTCTAACATCATCTAAATTCCCCTCTGCCCACAACTTTCGTCTGAATTGGGAAGCTGAATTGAGAATTTCTGTAACTTTGTGAAACCACCACTGGCTACCCTACACCAAGCCTACTTCACGCATCGCTTGGCCAGGTGTGTGGAGCTGAGATGGTAAGCTGGGTTGGAACTTCTCCCTCAATCTGTTTGTGCTCTTGTAAATGCTCACACATTTATGAATGCCTTAGAATAAAGTGTACGCAGTTATCCCCTTATTTAAATTATTATCATATCACACCCCTCTCTACAACAGCACGTGTGAATGTTCAGGATTACAAAAATACTACAATAGAGCATAGAAGTAACATTTATGATGTGCCAGTTTGTCAAATATGATGATGATGATTTTGGCCCAATAGTGTAATTTGTGTATTGCAGCATATGTCTAGCTGGTGCTCTAGGTGTAGATTTAATTTATGTTGTTTGTAGTTCAACTCATAACAGAGTATGAGACCACACCATTTTGGTTAATCAGCACTGACATTCTTGTTCACAACATTTAAAGAACAGTTTAGACACTTGGGCAGTGCATTAAAAATTGGTATGATGAGTTTGTATTACTAAATACAACTTTTATTTAGTAATACAAAACTCATCTTTCTTAAAAGGTCCAATGTGTAGGAATTTCTCCCATCTAGCATTGAGATTATATATTGCACCACACAACTCTCTCGCACCACACAGTTCAAAGTACGTATTACAGCTACGGTAGCCTTCATGCTTCAAAAAGCCGGTCTCTTGCTCTTTTCAATATCCTTTTTCTTTTCTGGGCAAAGAAGAAGACTCCTGTTCCTGAAATTTGGATTTTGAATACGTGTGGTCCTCCATGTTTCCTTCTTCAAACTTGCCGGGGCCGGGAAGCGACGATACCCATTAGCAGCATTAGCAGCACCTGTGAGTTTATCATGTGACAGCGAAAACGCGAAAGGCGGAGCAGTACATCCCGTATGTCCCTTACCGGCTAACGTATTTCAAGATGGCGCATGAATATGGATCATCTACCCCAGTTCATGCGAATGCTAATGTAAAATTTCAAGCCAATAGGAATACTTGGAATTGATGGTGGTGGTAAATATTCATGAAAAAGGACAAGTTTGTGAACGGGCAACACAGATTTTAACTAAACACACTGGACCATTAAGGAGCTAATTCAGCTTGAAGCATGGGCAGAATTAGCTCCTTAAAAAGGTAGACTTGCAGATTTGTGTGATCTTCAATCATGTGACAATATTTTAGTCTCTCACAGACATGCAGGTCTTTATAAGCTGTTCCTGTACAGTACATGTTATTTAACATTCTATTTTATCAGCACATTTCTTTTTTTATTACTGTGGGGATTTATAGTTTTAATGACTGTGATCCAACACTGCTTTTTAAAAGCTTTGCTATAAACATGACTTTAAATGTAACTGTGTGATACTGAATGTGGACATGCTTCTCATGCACTACTGGAAGAAAAGAAATATCCATATTAAATCAGTATCAGAAGTGGCTTTTACTGCTAATGACCCAAATTGAATTTGAATGGCTACATGCTCAGCCAAGTCAACAGCTGTCAAACCTCTAGTATGCATCTGCGGATAGATAAAACTATAAACTCTCTCATGCACAATCACCCGCACACATGGCAGTAAAATGGTTTAGTCCAGTGGCTACTCTAGTACAGGTCAAAGTTATCTTGTTGCCACATCAATATGCATGTCATTCTCCACAGCTGGCTGCAAAATACACACAGACACACGCTTCTTACCTCATCCCTTAAACACACAACTGCCCCCCATGCGGCCAGTGTGTCAGCGCTGGCCAGCTGACAGACAAACACACTTAAACACAGATCAAGCCGGGAGCTGCAGTGGACACACACACACACACACACAATTATAGATTACACAATCTTATATCCCGCAGCCTCCAGCACCACAGGGCACCATCACCACATCTGTGCCCATCTCAGACACCTCGGCTGTAGGCAGCAGGGGTGAGAGAGTGCCCTGGGCGACTGGCATGGGCTGGCATGGCCGTGTCTGTGGATGGTGTGGAAGGGAACAGCAGCCAGCAGCTGACAGTAGGGAGAGAGGAAAGGAAAGGAGAAGTGAGGAATGCAGGAAGACAGGAGAGGATGAAAGAATAATGGGAAAAGAAGAGAAGATGAGAGAGTAAAAAACAAAACAAATTATTTAAAGTATAAAAAGGGTAGTAGGGAATGACAGCTTAGGACATGCAGACAAAAAAGCTGCAGGTAGAAAAGAAATATTGATGACTGTATAGATGGGTGGGATGAATGAATAAAAGAATAACAGAGGAAGCGTTATAGGGCACCAGGGGAAAAAATGGGATAAAAAGATGCAGAAATAGATGGAAAGAGAGAAGATGGAGGTAAGAGGGAGGGGAGCCGGTAGCGCCCGTTGTGAGAACGGGTGCAGGGCACTGGCAGGTGGCACTGAGGCCAGGCTGTCCAGTGACCATCAGCCGCACTTTTCTGTGTGTGTGTGTGTGCGTGTGTGTGTGTGTGTGTGCCTGTGTGCCAGGGACAGAAGTAAAGCTCAGGCGCCATTTTGGCTCTGCTGGAGCTGTTGCTGGGTTAGGCACTGGCCTGGTGGCACAGAGTGGGCAGTGTGTGTGTGTGTTGTGTGTGTGTGTGTGTGTGTGTTGCATTATGTTGTGGCATGCTTAACAGGATTAAAGGTGACCTGGTGAGGTCCAGTTGGTACCGGGACCATGGCACAGTGGCATGCATGTGTGTTTATGTGTGTGTGGTTTGTATAATAGGATTAGCTGTTACCTGGTGCGGTACAGTTGGTGTGCTGGTCTGAACTGGACTGGGCTGAGCTGGGCAGGAGCTGGGCAGAGGGGAGTGCTGTGTGTGTGTGTGTGTGTGTGTGTGTGTGTGTGTGTGTGTGTGTGCATGTATAATAGGATTAGGTACTACCTGGTGAGGTGCAGTTGGCGCTGGGCATTTGCCAGCTGTTCTGCTAGGCTCAGGGCTTCGGCCTGCCATTGGCTCCCGTCCTTTTGGACCGCCTCCAGATGCTGCCGACAGCCAACCAGCTCTGAGTTCAGCCTTTCCACTTCCTGTCCCGCAGAGATGGAAGGAGAGAGGGAAGAGGAGGTGAGGAAATCTTTCACAACAACCCACCTTATGTCCTCAGACAAACAAAACATATAAGGCTGATTACAACCTCAACCTAAAGGTTGAGTGGAAGGAAATGATTAGATCATCTAATATTGAAAATAGTTTGATTCGAAACAGTAAAATTGTATTTTGAAATATCAGGTCAATTCATATTTTCTATGAGGCATTCTATTTAACAAGCTCTGTGTAATTAAGTGTAACCAGGACTTCTCTTGCACTGCATATATTTATTTCCAGTAGACAGTTTGGATGACTGATGTTGTACAAATGATAAGCAATACATTTGGAAGTATGGAAATAAATATTTAAGTGGTTCTTGATTTTCCTTCTTACACCTTACTACACCTTCCTCAAAAAATGGTGACTGCTTACTAAATTATCGACTAAACTAAGTGGTCATTGGCGGACTTAAAAACTACTGAAGTAATCTAATTGATCTAATAAATAATTAATCTGAACTATTCAATGGGTTGAATTCAGACATACCTGTGCAGCTTTTTCCATCTGTCTGCTGGTCTTGGTGTTGAGCTCTCGGAGCTCTCTCTCTGCCTCCTCTTTCTTCAGTTGGGCCTGACTGAGCTGATATCGCAGATCCAAACCCACCTAGAGAGGACACGTACTGATTAAATACAGCTAGTCCTTTGATTAACAATATGACTTCCTGTCCGTTAGTTCATCATTTGCCAATTTTTTGGCCAGTGTTTTTATTTTATCATCTTACCCTATCCTTATCTAGGTCCTTCATTTAAATCATAAGACCCTGTCTTGCAAGAAGTCTTTTTTCCAGGCTAAAGCTCACTGATCTATACATATACATAGCTATTATAGTATATTATAATTACTATTCTGTTGGCTATGAGTTTTACTTACAATCCCATCATAATATCATAATCATTTATTACTAATGATACAACATTAGCAATCAAAAACACTTATGATAAAAATGTGACACTGAAAATTAGATTTCTCATTTGCCCTAACCCAGCACAGCCAGAGCTCAGAGTCATCTATACAACAGAGGCTAGTATTGGTATGGATTCGGTGTCTTCAAGACACTTCAGCAGGGTGAATATTTGCTGACAAATATGCTGGTAACGCTTGAACCCAAGTCTTCCAGTTTCACATTGCAGCCCACTAGGCATTTGCATGCATATATACCCAGTATTTTTGCAATATAACATGATAAAAAAACATAAACTAAGCATCTTCAAATGTAGCTTCGTTATTTACCTTAAACTTATTTATTTATGCACTTGTGTTAAATTTACCTTTACAGCAACCGAAACTAAATACTGAAATTAATAAACCTTTACTGCCACCCAGTGGATTTACAAAAGCATTACAAGTAGACAGTACAGACTGCATCTGAGTATCAGGAGTGTTCTTTACCTCTGTTCCTTCAAAGCTAGAGACATCTTTTTTAAGTGCTGGTCCAGCAGCAAAAGTGCAATAATAAGTAACAATACATATACAGTATGTTGCATTCATACTTTACCTTGGTATTGTCTTGTTCCTGACTGGCAAGTTTGCGAAGAGCATCTTCCAGCTGATTGGTCAGTGAGCTCTTGTCTCTGTGAGTTCTGTCTAGCTGTCCTTCCAACTCAGCAACATGTTGGGAGAGGCTGGACACCTGAAACAAACACACACATTTTCCATTGGCATTTTCTAGTGAACAATACAAATGTCTTTACAGCAACTTTAACATCTTAAATAAGAGTGAAAGTGAAAAAGTATGATTTACTGTATGTGCCAGCTCCTCCCTCTGTTTGCGGGCCTCAGCCCGGCCCTCCTCTCTGGCCTCAGACAGTCTCTCCTGCAAGCCCTGTGCTTCTCGTTCTAGTTGTTCCCTCTGTCGAGCCAGCTCCCTGGACAGCTGCTCACACTGTACCTCTATCTGCATGCATACAAACAAGTTTGCCAGAGGTAACCAGCCACAGTAAGAAGAGGAAACACAATTTTGGAGGACAAACTTAGGAGGAATCTTTTGGCTAAGTGAAAGAGCTTTACCAATCAAAAATACAGTTTTAACTAAAAAGGTAAATGCGTTTGTTTCTCTGACCCTAGCTTTGTCCAGATTCGCTTCTTCCACCATCTCTACAGCCTGTTTGACTTGGAGACAAGATGACCACTCCCTCTGTTGTGCCTCCTGCTGACTAGCCCGCACAGCACGCAGAGCCACTAGTAACTCATCACGCTCCCTAAAAAAAAAACGATAGACAATAAAATACACAGCCAGCGTAACTCAAACACATGGGGGATATATATTTATACGTTTTTCTCTTTGAATAGGTTGTTTCCTTTTTTGCCACTACTAACAAAAACAGTTCATCTTAAAAACATGAGCAATCAGAAAATCTCTTACAGACACATAATTAAGACATATCAACAAAAACTCTACCAGGTACAATAAGGTGAATTAATCATATACTTAATCTATGTCAGTATGAACAGCTGATAAACTGTGGCTAACTTGTGACTGATTACAGTAGCAGAATGTATTGTACACTGACTTTGTGAGCCTGTCAATAGCCTGGACATGAAGATTTGTGTGAGTCCCCGCCAACACAGCCTCGTGCTGTGCACACTTCAGACACAATCCTGCCACACGGGGAGCTCCATCAGCACTCAGTGCATCTGCAGCCTGTTTCTCCCGGTGTCTCAGACGAACCTTCACCTCCTCACACTCCTTCTGACTGACCGACAGATCTTTCCTGAAGATGGAAGCAAAAGATGAGATATGGGCACATAGAGTGAGAAAAGGGGCAGGAAAGGAGATCGGTATTGCTCTTCTAAGGCTTAAACAATAAAAAAGACAAGGAAAAGTCATATTTACTGGCTACACTGGCTTCACAGAGTATACTGACCTGAGGGAAATGACCTGAGCCTCCAAGCTTTGAATCTGGGCCTGGTAGATCACTTTCAATTGTTCCTAAAGAAAGACAACACTTCTCAGAACTGACTACTGTACCTTGGATACTTCCATCCACTGAATCAATGGATGCAATTAAACATGGGATGGGATTATGATTTTGACACATTTTTCCATAACAACTGAACGGTTTGTTTGAGCACTTGAAATATATATGCAGTGGGGGCCAATTACAAATGAATGCACAAAACAAGTTAGAAATACAATTTGGAAACATATATAATCTTTAAACAAATAACACAATTGTAAGTTTATTGGATATTTTCACATCCCCAGAGAAATTAGCCCAACATTTCTTTTCTACACAAACTACTGTGATACTGCAGAAATGTCATGACATAATAATATTAAAAATAAATTGAATTTATATAGAGCTTTTCACGAACTCAAAGTCGCATGCTGAGGACCAGGTGGGTTGGAGATGGAGAAGAAGGACTAAACAGTAACTGGAGGAGAGTAGAAAGCAGATCCATCATCCCTACCAGCTCATTTTTCCATGTGGTGTGTTCTTCTCTCTGCAGCATGCTGTGGCTGTTGGCTGCCATACTCTCATTCACCTGAAGAACACATCAGGACAGATGATGAACCACTCTTCCCAAGGTGATCATTAATTTGAAAAATGTCAGTGTCATCCTGAGCTTAAGTCTGTATAGCGTAGTTCAAATGTCCTCTAATCGTTTTGGCAATGTATGATGTAATTTAACACTTTTCCTGAAGATAGCTCTAATATCTACAACAATACTGAATTTCTGCAGGGTAATGTAAAGGACAGAGGCAATCCTAGTGTATGTAACTTAAACAACAATCTCATCCGTTATTTGACCTATGATGTGCCCTTGTAAATATGCTAAGAATGTAAATACATTTCACATAATAACACAAACACAAAAATCACATGATTTTCACACGCGCACACATACAGTACCGTGGAGTTTCGAAACGTGTAGTCTTTCAGAGATTCATCTACAGCTTTGGATTTGAGGTCTGAATGCAGCTTCTCATTCTCCACCACCACCACTCTGATCCGCTGTTTCATCCCCTGCAGCTCCTCCTGAAGTCACGCACCCAGAGAAATGAATCGAAACATATCCAAATCAGCACAATAGTAAAAAGGACTGCAAATATAAACACACACACACATTTGTGCACATACCTTGCACAATTTGACCTCAGCTTCCAGGTGTTGAATGTACTCTGACTGGTTGTGAATCATTGGGACCAAATCTTGATAGGTAGGCAAGTTGGACCTTTCCTCCTGCTGTACTCTCTAACAGAGGAAAGAAAATAATTAGGCACAACACAGCAGAATGGCAGGCATATGATGCCTAATATGATGGGAAAGCCTGAATGATTTACTACATTTAACGATGGAGAATGTATCCAATCCTGACAGATAATTCTGTAAGTGGTATTCCTTAGGTCTAATGCATTTAAACGTCTAGCCACACAAAGCTGCATACTCTACCTTGGCTGGAGACTTTTTCTTTGAAGGAGAGAGAGGAGAAGGAATTTCTCTGCACTGTTTCAGTAGAAGGCTCTTCAGCTGATTAACTACAATGCCAAAAGACAGACAGACAGACAGACAGACAGACACACCATTTTATTATAATGTTGTGCATTGTCTGTCAACAAGATTATGAACAGGGAAATCTCCAGGTTGTGCACAAAAATGTATTTGTCAGACAGTTGTCCCACAACTAATCACTGAGTCACCTGCTTCACTCTGTGTCTTTTGACTCCATGCAGCGTTGTCCTCTTCGACCAGGGCGGTGAAGAGGCTGCCACCACTGCCTCTGGGCTCTTCCACCTCTTCTTCATCAGAGCTCTGCTGTTCCAGAGCACTGCTCAGTTGCTGTATGCTCTGGTTGGCCCGCTCTGAAACCAATATACACACATAGGTCTCATACTGTATATTTTTTCTGTGCCCCATGAGTTTAGTTTGTGTCTGTGTGAACTATAACACTTGCACTTTCCATACACAATTAACTATCTATTAAATCTAAATGTCTGATGTGAAAAACGTCTAACATATTCAATGACAGCTCTCCAGTTTTGGCCAAATATAAAATATGTAGCATTTACCTTTACTGTCAACTTATGTTGCTATACTTTTGTGTCCTGGCAATTAAGTAATATTAACAATCTGAAATTGGAGCATGACACATTAATGTTTGTTTTCTTGGAAATGTAATGTGATTTAGACAAGCGAACTGATTTTCTATCATATGATCAGGAATCAGCAACAGGTGGCAGTGATACGACTTTAATCGCCCTCTCCTCTGGAACCGTAGTTTCAATGACATAACTTTACGACTATAATCCAGGGACCCCCAGCTGTAACACAGTTACTGTATGCTATATTAACTAACCATTTAGCTTAACGCCTCTATCTTTAACGTTAGCTACCTGTTAACACATTTGGGTTATTTTTTGGCATTTAACTTACGTCTCAGCTCCTTTTGGTAAGCACCCAGCTGTTCCGCTTCCTCCTCATCTGAGTCCAACGGTTTCATTGATGAATAACTGAAGTTAAATCACGCTATGCAGTATTAGCTACTAACTAAATATGCTAGGCTCATGGCTAGGCTATGTACAACAACTAGCTACAGTACAGCAACAATCATATCTCGCACGTAGTAACGGTAATCGATTCTCAACGATGTTGCGTTTGTTTTGAAACACCGGCGTGCCCCGAGGTGAGTGTCTCCTACAATCGTAACCTATAGGACCGCCCCGATGCGTGTACCGTGAATACCAAACGAGGCAACCATCAGCCAACGAATCCTACTTCCGTAAACTCAGACAGATGCCGGGAGTTGTAGTCATTGTTTAGAGGTCGTTTCACGTCTGCGACCCTGTGGTCGATACGGTGTATTGCAACTTCATACACTACATTTGACAACACCACTATTACAAGTAAGTGAGTGATGCTGAAATGTTTTTCTGCTACTTTATACTTCTACTTCACTACAATTCAGAGGGAAATGTTGTACTTTCTACTTCATTACCCTTCATTACATCTGACACCTTTAGTTAGAGATTTTACAGGCTACAAAACATATGACAAACTTATAAAACATATTACAAATCATGTTTTGTAAGTTCATTTTGTACATCAAATATATTAAACTACCCAAGAGTATATATAGGCTACATTAGTTCAATCATTGTCATTGTGCATTGTGTTTAGCTTTAGTTTCTGACTTAAAATCTCCATGTTTGTTTGTTACTGCAAGACAAGCATGAAACAAGTCATTGTTTAACTTCTTTAAAAACCATATTTCTGATATAAACATTTAATCAAATGATTCAGTGTATGTGGAAGGGTGGTATGCTATGCAGAACCCACAGATAAATCACACCCAGATCTGCAGCGCCCACACTTTTTAGCCATTTTACCTCATCGCTTTTGGTTTGTCAGACTTAACCCTCTCACTCTAATCTAATTCAAAACAGAAAGTTGGTGGAGTTAAAATATCAGGGAATATTGGGGTTTACATTCTTTAGCTGCTTTCTGCTCATGTGGCTGTTAGATGTGCAAGTTGTGTTGATTACAAAGACTCAGGTGGGGTATCTAACCTCAATACTTTTGAGGTATTGGCTGAAATGTCAAGTATGAAAAGTTGGCATCAAACTTTGCTGTATTTGGCTACATTTATTTAAGTTCTTGTATGGCTGCTTTTCAAACTTAAATACTGATGCATTTGAGAAGTTTGACTTATTCTGTTATAAAAAAGGGGGTTTGTAGCAAAAAACCTTCCTTTACATTTTTTTTTTTTTAGTATTGTTTTGACTTTAGCACTGAAATTTAGCCAACCGTAGACATTAACCATAACAACTTAAAGGAGCATGGTATCTCAGTAATGTGTTTCTTTAAAGTGTATTTTTAAAAGCTGAATTTATATATGTTATTATAATATTCTTTATTGTTTATTCTAGCTTTATTGTTTGTATTGTTGTGTAAGGAAGACTGGCAAAGTAAGCTTTTTATTGCATGGTGTAAGCTGTCTTTACTGTACATATATAAGATAATAATATGAACCACTAGAGAACTATTAATGCATTAAAACTAGTAACTGAGACAGAAAAACAGCTTGAAGACTACAAACAAAAAAGGTTTAGAGTCCTGTAGCTACAGGGTTAAAGATCACCTGGTTATTTGGCACCCATGTGCGGAGCTTTACCCTGTGTCACTTTCACTTCTCTTATCATTTTATTTTGGCAGTCCAGTGAGTCACTATTAACCCTCTTATATGCACACAAAGATCAGACTGCTGATACAAAGGCGAACAAAAAGGTGCTTGTGAGATTACTTAGAATTACTTTCAAATCATAATTAGGCAATTTGGTTTTGAAATTTTGGACATTTCACAGGAAGATGTATCATTATTTTAACCAACCCCCACCCATTCAGCAATTATAAGCAGTATATAAATAAACGATGACATCATAATGCAACACAGTTGTAATCAGTTCAAACATGTCTAATAATATTAAATATAAAGTATGTGTTTATTATATTAATTTATGAAGTATGTATTATAAGCATTTTTTACTGTATTTATTGATAACGTATTTATCTACTGATGGAGGCCATGACATGTGGCTGAAAGCCCCAGAAAAAAATCTATTAATTGGACATTAAGAATGTCTTTGTCAAATTACCATTTCCCATGTCAAGCTCAGCATGTCTCTACCAGTTAGGAGTAAAAAAAAACATTTATAAACAGTTTAAAACAAATGTGTTTAATTATATATCATTAAATATACATAAATATAACGTTGTAGTCAATCATTCATTTACTAACACCAATTATGGATAGGATAAGTTATAATAGTTGACAACTACATTAACAAACACTAAATGTGTCCTTATATACAGTATGTTTACAACCATATAACAGTGTGTTATAAATAAGAGGGGTAAATAAGTTTGCATATGGTAGTGTGTAAATAGAAACAAAATGGGGTAAAGTTGTAAGTACCTTGAATTAATCATTAATCATGTAGTACACAGTGATGTGTGTTTCATCACTAGACCCACTGTAACCTCAATGTGGAAGTTGCCTCCAGTTCCAGGCAAAAATGACACAGACACCGGGGAGTTTCAAATGACATAGTTATAAAGTGATGTTTAGTTTGTGTATGTGTGTGTGTGTGTGTGTGTGTGTGTGTGTGTGTGTGTGTGTGTGTGTGTGTTTTACTGTTAAGTGGAAGGGTCTATCTCATCATTTATGTTTGTTGCTGCTTACAAAAAGGGAAAAGGGTCAGACAAAGATAACCATGGATACAACCTCTTCCTATTGCACAATAACAGATAGCTTCCTGTCGAATGAGCCTCAAATGTACTTTTTGAAAACAATGATTCTTGCTCTGTCCCTCCATGGTCACCAAAAGCTCCATATTCACTTCATGTTAGTGGGTTTTGGTCATTTTTACTGTTTAGACCACTTAGAGGAAGTAAAAACGATTCACATTACACACACAACACACACACACACACACACACACACACACACACACACACACACACACACACACACATATATATATATATATATATATATATATATATATATATATATATATATATATATATATATACATATAAAATATTGATTATAGTAGCTTTAAGGAATATGCACCACATTATCATCAAAGACATTGTCCTACATTATTATAATAACATTGAAGCCGTCTTGTTAAAACAGTTATATTGTAGATATTTGTTTATGTTGCCGTTTCTTTTACATTTATTGTCTATTTCCTTTTAATATGTTTATGTATGAGCCATTCACCAAGGCAAATTCCTTGTAAGTTGCTTAATTGGCAATAAATCCTTTTCTGATTCGAATTCTGATTCTGATTGTAGAGCGGCCCTGTGTCACAATCTAGATTTAAGACCTTTATTAGTTTAGATTATATTTGTGCTCACACAGTAATTTTTCATAAATATAGTAGTGTTTCATCAAATTACCACAAACTAAATAATGCACAGAAACCTTAGGGCCATGTAGTATTACCCAGCATAGTAGGAGTCCTGGATGGATACATATACAATGCACAGAAGGTGGTCGTTGTGGGATCAATAGGGGCCCTGTTATCATAATAGTGTTAATTTTATATTTTGGTATCACTACTTTAACATGCATATGTGATTGATATGAACATCCACCTCTAGTCCTTAATTTCAAATGGTACTGTATATTGTAACTGACTTCACCTATACTTCCAAAGTAGGGAAGGGAAATAGTCTGAGGAGGTCAAACTCCAGCAACCCTTGCAGTATTTATTTTTATTTTTTTGAATTTTATTTATTTAACCTTTATTTATTCAGGGAAGGTTCACTGAGAGGCAATCTTTTGCAGGAACACCCTGATCACATTCACACAGTTGCACACATTCATACCTGGATGCTGCCCGGTACAACCACAGTCTGATCTGCTGGCCACTGAGCAGCGCCACTGGAGCGGTTGGGGTTAAGTTGTATAAAGAACAACTTTATTACGAAACAATAAATGTTACAATAAAGCTGTTCTTTATACTACAAAAGTCAAAATTACTGATTCCAAGCAAATTGAGTTTTTTTCAGACCTGTGAAGTTTTCTCAGCTCTGATAATCCATTGCAGTGCAACACAGTGCATTGTATTGAACATCAATTTGACATTACACACATTTGCCATACTTATCAATATCAGAAAAACAGGTCTATAGGCAATGCATCACAGTTCTGTGCTTTTTATTTGAATGGACAGTATTGCTCGTGACTGATGTTGCTGTGAACTAGATAACTGTCAGCATCATTTAACCACAGATCTTTAGTAATGAAAATAAGCAATTTTGGGTGCACCTCCATTCCATTTGAATTTTGTTTCTTGTAAGTAACATGTTTGCTTCACATTATTGTTTTTATAGTCTGCATGGGAAGGTTTACTGCGCCACATCAGTGAACCACTTACACGTCAAGTCAAACGGTGCTTGTCTGCAAACGAGCAGTTAAACAAGGGAGTGTTTGCATGCTGGGGTATTTCCAGGAAACCACATCAGCCTACAAATCTGACTGTGGTTGATGCTGTAGGTAGATGATAAAGCCCATGTACACTTGCAGTCACACACTTGTTAAATGTCACCTCTGCCCTGGTATATATATATAATTATTACCAATTCCCCACCTGTCACTGCCATATCTCCCCTTTCTCCAAACTCCCCCCTCCCACTGCGTGAGCCACTCCTCCTGAGTGAACCGTGTATTTTTATGTGTGTGTGGGGGTTCCCATTTATTTTTTAAAAGCATGATGCCCTAACAGAAGCCTGGAAAGAACTGAATAGTGGCCAAAAAAAAAAAACACCTATGAAAAAACTCATTTGAACGTTTTTGTATGGAAATGTGAAAAAGTGACAAAATAAGAACGGAGGCGTAGAGAAGAAAAAGAGCTAACCCAGTTAAGCATTGGAAAGTGGTGCAACTCTGCCACATCTAAACCAGGCCTCAGTGATCAGTTATCTGAGGACTTTTGCAGCACCCACTGTACTTCCTACACTGGAGATGGATTTGGTGCCGTTGGTGAGCAACTACTTTTCAGCAGAATATTATTAGGCAATACACAGCATAGAAGAAAGAGATGTTGTAATGTAATGTTGAAATCTCAAAGAGCAGACACAAGCATACTGTATGTGCAACTGCTCGTAGGGTAGCACACATGGTTGTGCCCCCCCTCCCCCCACACACACACACAACTAGAGAGAAAAGAACCACACTAGTCAGATTTCAGATTTCTTAATAAAAATAATTCATTTCAGGACGACATATAAATAATTATTGAATCACACAATACAGATATTTTGATATGAATAAATACTTAACAAATAAAACCAGGCTTTTTTTCATACAATACCCTATTGTCGAAAAGGTCACACAAAGAAACTTCCACACAGTTTGCATGTTTTGTTACACCTTCTGCTTTCACGCAGATACTCTTCCTACTGTTGGAATGTCCCCAAGCAAGTCGGAGTACCATTCCTAAATGCCTCAGCAGCTTAGACAAGTCATGTGCAACTTATGTGATCTCCTCCCAGTCAAACTCAGTCAGAGACCCAAAACCTTGTTAAGGGCCCTGTTGAGCTGACCACTAATTGGCCTTTAATTGATTAAGGTTTGTCTAGAGGTGATTAAAGCACACAGAGATCTACGTACAGGCTGTCAACATGTGGGCTGGCCCGACAGCTTTAGATACAGTTGAATGAAAAGGCAGACCAAGAGCCTGTTTGTCTATGCTTTTCTAACTAAAGCCACAGATGGACATCTGCCTACAGCAGTGGAGTTCTTTAGCAGAACTACAAGGGGAATGACTGTTCCAGTTGATATCATATTTGAGTTTGTCTGATAAATGTTTAACGCTCGAGGTTGTCTTTTGGGGATTTTCGACATGAGAGAGCTTGATAAGGTCTAGTCCGTGGTTACACAGAATTGGAGATGTCAATCTGTGGTACTCTAGTTAGTTAAGAGTGGTACAGGCTGGCCATTTTTAAGGAGGTAACAACAACTGTTTGGCGATTGATGGCACATGTATTTTTTTTTGGCAAAACCAAAACCAAATATATCAAAATACATTAAAAAATCCCAAAACAAAATAAAACAGGAATGTCAGTTTTGCGTATTCCAGACGCACACATACGTGCATTGTGTGTGTGTGTGTGTGTGTGTGTGTGTGTGTGTGTGTGTGTGTGTGTGAGATGAGGCATCGGGTTGGAAGGTCCTACAATATGGACCAAGATCCATATTCACAAAAGCATTTTATAGGTGGGAGCACTGATCCAGGATCACTGATCAGGCTCCTCTGGTCCATAAAATTTCAATCACTACTTAAAGGCAAAAACTTATCGAGGATCAGCCCCAATACTGTGCTGTTGTAGCAGCAGCACAAAACACATTCAGATAAACAAGATTAGCCAAAGCAGGCAATGGGATTGCTCTCTAAAGTTTTGAAATTGTCGCCTTGGCACATCCAGTGGGGTGGAGCAGAGGAATGCATTTTTCTATTTGTTTACCTACATACCACCTCAGGCTGGGGTGGGGCGCATACAATCTCACAGAGCTGTGTTTGCATGTGCATGTGTGTGCAAATGCATGCACATGTGGTGGTAAGGTGGATAATCGTCCTGTCTTCGCCCGTCATTATGTTCTCAGTTCTCATTATAGTTGGCAATCCCTTTCTGACAGGACTGGAGCTACTACATTTGTGTGCACATGTATAGGTATGTGTCTATGCATTTCTAAGTGCTTAAGTGGTCAGTAAACAGGAAAACAACATCCAAGGCAACAGATCTGTTTTGGAGGAAAAGAGGGGAAATAAGAGGAGGGACAGGAGGCATAGAAAGAGAATGAGTCCTGTCTTGACTGTGTTCTCTGCCTTCTGTCCGCTGACACTGCCAGCATGTTGGCTACAATGGAGAGGCTTGTATTTCTGTACATGTAGCACCAAAACTAGCAGGGGCCTGCCCTGTCTGTCTTGCACTGTTTAAATACATGGTCCGTTCATACGTTCCATATAAAGCAATTCACAATTTTAACTTTAAAAAACAGATAAGTAACAATACTAACGTTAATTTGCCTCAAAAATATAAACTAACACTGCTATTGAATGACTAATGGAAGAAAATGTGTTCTTGATAATTTTACAATATTGATTGCAAGAGCCTTTCTTGGCAAATCTTTGTCTGTTATGGGAGGACATACATGATTGTTTTTGGAGAACTAAGCTAAACAATGGTGTATACAATTTCATTTTGTTTCAAGCATTTCACGTTTTGCTTTGGCCCAGTTTGGCTCACTTCTGCTAACTACTTCCACAGATTTGTTGCTGGGCTTTCCCAACTACTGCGTTCCTCGTTCTACAGAGCAAATGCTAGACAGACAGGCAGACAGATACACAGATGGGTTAAGACAGACAGACAGACAGACAGACAGACAGACAGGGGGTATAAATCCTTGGCTGTGGTCTAGAAAGCAATGTCAGATGCTTCTTGTTATGTCAACATACAATCATTTTGTCCGGCACGATTCACTACGTACCTCTAAATACATATTGTACACAAGAGTTAAGTCAGTTGCTCTGACATGTAGCCAAACCTCTCACCGTGTAAGTGCACAGGGCACATCAGATGATAATAATTGCACAAAGAGGTATTCTGGAGGCCATGTCTACTGCAAACACACACACACACACATACAACAGCCCCACGTACACACACTCTCTTCACATTCTACATGGGGGGTTTGATTTTCAGGCCATAAGGTTACTAGTTAGTTACTAGCTAGTTAGTTAGTTGGTTAGTTAGTATCAGAGGTGCATTGACTGGCATGGGGCGCCCACAACAGGGCAGCGGCTCTAGCGTGCTAGTGATGTGTCATCGTTGCGTGCGTGGGTGCGTATGTGGTCAGCCGCGGTAAATCTGTTTGAAGTGATCACACTCGTTGCAGTAGCCCTGTTTCTCTTGGTTGGCGTAGTGGTCACAGCCCTGCGTCCTGCACCGCTGCTTGGACTTTTCCTTAGGTGCCTGTGCCCTCCTCTGCCCTGCCCACGTGTGTGGCACTCTGGGCAGAGGTCTGTGCAACCCGGGGACACATTACTGCATCCACTCCGCCGGCACTGAGTCTGAGTCTGAGTCTGAGTTTGGGTCTGGGTCTGGGTCTGGGATTGCTGCGAAGATCTGGGTTTGGCTGCTCGGTCACGCTTTTTGTACAGAGACAGAGAGGGGGAGCAAAGAGAAAGAGGAGAAAGGTCAATTGGCAACTGAAAGGCAACTGTGGACCAGCATGATATTATCAGTCATTCTACGTATCAAGTAGAAAGAAGACAAACAAAAGAAGGATAAGACACAAACAACAGATGACAAAGGTGAAGTACAGCAAGAGAGAATCAGTTAAGTAGGTATGGCAGAGACCTACCATGACCAGAGGAGGGGAGTGTGGTGTGCGATGTGCCACTTGGTTGAGCCGTGTGCTTTGCTCTTTGACGTAGCACTTGTCGCAGTAGCCCTCCAACATTGCCTTGCCAACTGCACCACACCCAGGCCCACGACACCGTGAGGTGTTCTGAAAGCCTGTCTCCACACCATGCCGGCTCTGGACCGGGGCAGGGGGAGGGGTCAGGTCTGGAACAGACAGTGGCCAATATAAGCAATGTCCCATATGATTTAACATTTCAGTGAATAAATATATATATATTGTTTTATTAAATATTACACAATTCATACAATGCAAAACAAATTGACTAAGACTTTTGTTTAAAATAACTTTAAGGCCTTGATAAGACATGTTCTATTTAAAAGCCCTGTAACATGAAATAAGTTTTCCAGTTTAGGACTTACGGTGGTTGGTCTGATAGTCTACGTAGCAAATAGTGCAGAAACCCAACTTCTCTGGCGTCCCAAAGAACTGGCACCCAGATCTTTTACAAGGCCGGGCCAGAGGGGCTTGCCAGGCTGAGGTGTGCCCTGGGGTTATGGTGAGGCACGGCCGCTCAGTATCCCTGGCCTGGGTCCAAGCTGAAGACGAAGCCTCAGTCCTGGGGTTGTTCTGCTGTGGCTCTCCCCTCTCTGGAGGCTGCTGTCTCTGCATGCAGGGTGGGCACAGGCCATTGAATATCCTGAACGCCTCCTGTCTGCACATACTGCAGCGCTCTGTCTCTGTCTCGCAGCCACCCCACTGCGTCCAGCCAGAGCCCTGGGCTGGGTGTGGGACTGTAGGCCCCCCATTGGGGCCTGGGAGTCCTGGAGCAGCTGTTCCAGCTCCAGGGGGTCCATGGTTCTGCCTGGAGTTGAAGCAGCGCTCGCAAAGTCCATCATGCTCCACACTTAGGGTGAAGAGGCAGCCGGGTGTCTTGCACTTCATGGCATGAGTTTCACTGTACAGGCTGAGGCTGGGAGCGGTGGGTGGGGCTGAGCGAGGGCTGGAAATCACCACCACTCGCCCAGACGAGGAGGATGGGGGACTGCTGCTTCTGGCTCCCCTGGAGCTAACCTCAGTCTCTGATCCCCCTACCACACCTTGTACCCCTCCTCCCTTGGTCTGCACCACCCCTTCTATCCTCATTCCTCCACCAGTAGTGGCCTGTCGCTTCTCAAAGCATTCATGGCAATGAGGCTGGGTGTCCACAGAGACATAGAAGGTGCATCGTGGTGTGGCACAACGGATCTCGATGAGAGAGAGCTGGGAGACGGAGAAGGGCGGTGGGCGCTGCGGCTGGGCGGCCCATGCCTGCTCTTTGTCCTCCTGCCAGCGCTGGTACTCATGGTTGACAAGCTGCAGGTAGTCCTCCATCAGGTTCATGTCTTCAGGGAGGTTGCCCTCATCCAGCCTTAGAACAGAAACATACAATGTGGTTCTTAACTTAACTGTACTCTTTCAGTTAAATTTTAGGTTAATATAGCTATTGTCATCTATGTGCTAATTAGTTTTCAAGAAGTTAAACCAGTTGTAATAAAATATCTATCATCATCAACCTAAAAAATAAGTAGAAAACTGCATTTAACACTGTAGACAGGACATACAACTAGGATAACAATTGTTTTACTTTTTCCTCAGACAGAGCTTATAATCGTAAGTACCGTGCAGCATTGATGATCCGTGTGGCGTCGTAGCCTAAGCCTATGACGGGGATCTCTATCAGTAGCAGGTAGTCTTTGAGAAGCCTCTCTTTCTGTTGCTGTTCTTTCTGCATTAAAAAGTGAACCTTCAGCTCCTCAAAGCCCCCTCGTCCTGGGTTTATCAGCGGTACTGCTCGGATCTCTGGGAAATTCAGACCAAGATGTTACATAGAAATAAAAACATGAGCAACTTCATATCAGGCCTCCTTGTCATGTCAGCTCCATTATCACCTGTCTCTTAGTGTTTCCTACCTGGACCACTGTCTTTGATGGTGATGAGGGGTGCAAAGTGCTGGGAGTCGTAGCCGAGCACTATTGGGTATTTGTAGCACTCTGTGGGCGGCCAGTGTAGCGGCAGATAAATCCCACCCACATTCAGAGGAGAGATGGAGGAGCCAGATTTCATACTCCTGACCACCTGGTCTGTTGAAAGGACAGTGATTTAATTACTACTGTAGTCAAAAAGAATTGTTCAAAAACAAGTTAAATATATTTTTAGTACACATTTTATAGGACTTATTGTTAGCATGTTTCAGCTTCTGGAAGGAGGTAGGTGCTTGTGTTTTTAGATTTTGATGAATAATGTAGCAATGATAGAAACCTTCGATTAAAGTGTCACAAGTGCATAGTAAGACAAAACAAAAAAGAACTTTAAAATGTCTGGTCACCGCCCTTTGAAATGTATATATTTTGCTAATTAATTAAGTGCATTGGAACAACATCTGTGGAAATTAAAATATAGTTTAAAACAAGTTTTAGCATATTTACCCTCCATAGTTTATAAAGCCTAATATCCACTCTACATCCACTAACCAAAAAAGATGGGAGGTGATACTGTAAAATCAAACACTATGAAGACTTTAAAACAACAGCAAAATGTTGAGGCATGTGGAAGGAGATACCTTCACCCTCTTAATCACTGAAAGACATGTTGAAACAAGACCAGCGAGTCTCCAATGGCTAACAAGGACCATTAAACCTACTTTTAGATGATAAAAAGTAAGTACCTGCGATGACGATGATGGGTCTGCGGAGAATGTTGGAGAGGACGAAGATGTGAATGTCCTCCAGAGAGTCAAACTGGAGGCCATTACTACTGGAGACCGGGGACGCCATCTTCACAATCTTTTCCCACTCCTCCTCCCAGTTCTGGACAGCACACACACAAGGAGTTAGGATATAAATGCATACAAGGATGCAAAAGACATTTTTTTTTCACACTAGTACATATAAGGTGTATGTTTTAGCTCAGGCTTCTGCCCTCTAGCAATAATCTTAAAGGTCCCATGGCATGAAAATTTCACTTGATGAGGTTTTTTAACATTGATATGCATTCCCCCAGCCTGCCTATGGTCCCCCAGTGGCTAGAAATGGTGATAGGTGTAAACCGAGCCCTGGGTATCCTGCTCTGCCTTTGAGAAAATGAAAGCTTAGATGGGCCGATCTGGAATCTGCTCCTTATGAGGTCATGAGGAGCAAGGTTACCCCCCCTTTCTCTGCTTTGCCCGCCCAGAGAATTTGGCCCACCCATGAGAAAGAGAGAGACATCATGGCTTTCAAACGATCAAAGTGGCAGTTGGTCAAGGCCACACTCCCACCCTCCAGCAGCTACAGACATAGAAATGGCACATACTAAGGAAAGCTCATTGTGGGACTGGCTCTAGTGGCTGTAATTCTGCACAAAGACTGAATTTCAGCCAAAGAGCACCATGTCATGGGACCTTTAATGCAAAGTGGTGAAAAAGACTTTTGACATAGACCTAATCTTATCTTCATACCATGGTGGTGTATCGGAGTCCGGTCTGGGTGAACTCCTGGGACTGAAGGAGCTCTGCCTGGAAGCGAGCTCTAAAGACGCCAGTGTCTGTCTCTTTCAAAACACCATGTAGGGCTTTCCGAAGCACCAGGTCTGTGTCCTGAACGCCCAGCATGTACTGAGAGGCTGCGTGGAGCAAACAGTTCCCATCTCCTATTAACACACAGAAGAGGCAGGCCAACACATACAATATTAAAACTGTGGGTAGTTGATTTTGTACAAGGGACACAAACTTATAAAATTGTGCAGTGACACATGCACACGCACATGCAAATGCAGTGAGTGTACACAGCAAACACAACAGACAATTACAGTGTGCCACACACACACACACACACACACACACACACACACACACACACACACACACACACACACACACACACACACACACACACACGTAACAAAAGTCAGGGGAATTCCAGGCCGTCGGGTCAGCTATCGCACTATCTGGTGTCTAGACTATTATATGAAGCTCACATGTCTGAAAGTTCGCACACACAAAGCTCGGCTTTTACCCAGCAGGCCTGAGAAAAATCGCCCTTAATTTACCTGAAATACATTTTGCTGCAGATGTTTTGCCTGATGTGTTTAGGATTGTGGTTGACTTTGAAAAATTTGCTGTGTCAGTTGTTTTATGTTTTTGGTGTTTTTGCGCCAGGATGCTCTTGAAAAAGAGATTTTTAATCTCAATGAGTCTCTTCCTGGTTAAATAAAGGTAAAATAAAAAAAATAAAAAAATGCAGCTCCTTCACTACTTTAATCCACCCAGAAAATCTGAGACAATTTGTTGTTTCGTTTAATGTCAAAGAAAACTGCTTCCTTTATATTCTACTAACCGCCCGTACAGATAAAGAGTTTCTCAAACAGAACGTGTGTGTGTGAGAGCATGAGCAACTAAAAACCCTGGAATTTTATTTAGTCTCCTACGGCAACGCTGGGTCTTTTTCTCATTGTGAAACAGGAGAGCCCATGTTTGTCAGTGTGTGCCGCTCTCAAAAACCCTGTTGCCACACTAAACACAGGAATTTCCCTGTGCTAACTTCTGCCTTGTGTGCGTGTTCGCCTCCTATGTTCCCAACTCATCAATGCTACTCAGCTGGTCCTGGACTTTCCACCGGGGTGTGGCTTGGACAGGATGGAATGTTATCTTTTTAACTAGTGCTATCAACACCTGATGAAGGCTGTGATTAATGAGAGCTGAGATAACGTGCACTCACATACACAAACGCATACAAATGTACCGTAATGTGTATTATTCTGTCTACCTTTATGATCTGTTCAGTAATGTTTACCTGGCAATACTTCCCACACACACAGACACACAAAATCACTTTATAACTATGTCATTTGAAACTCCCCCGTCTGTGTCATTTGTATACACCTTTGTATAATATTGCTGCATAAAAAAAAAAAATTACACAAGAAAAGTTATTTAAATCACACTTAAGAAAAGGTGTAAGTGTCATGCCATATTATCTGTGGTGCGAGACGACTGTAATGTGAGATACAGTTGTTTTCATTACACCGAAAGAACATTTCACTGTACTTTGAAAAAAAAAAAACATCCGCCTCTATTTCAGGCTAGCTGGCTATTGTTACATGTTTGGCGCTATGGCATCACTCTCAACAAAAACATAAAAGCCCAAACACACGTCATAATCAGTTCCTCAAGTGCACAAAAACACACGACTAAAGATGAAAGATGGTCTGCTGGTCCCATCCATCTAAATATAGACACTTCCTCTGTGGCAAGCTGGGACACTTCTTGAAAACACAACAGTGTAGGACCGGACTTAATCCTCATCGGTTTGCCATCCAGGTGACACTAACCACAAGTTGGCAATGTTGTGCTTTCCAATGGGGCTCTAGATTTGTGTCACACATCACCCACTATCCCACTGTTTGTCTGCAAGCTGTGTAGAGAGACCAGCCCAACAAAACAAGCCCTGACAAAGACTATTTTTGCTTCTGCTTTAGTACTATGATACCACATTAAGAAGATAAATCTGTACTAAGGCAGAACACTGTGGCAGTGTGTGTGTCCTCTCTACTACTACACTATGTAGAGTCAGTGTATTGTAGCTGAACAAATCCTGCCTGTTAAGGACACATGACAGACATGGGATGCTGTTTGGGAAAAACCCTTGGATGGGCCCTGGACATTCAGGACAGAAGATGCACTGAATTTCAATGACGCATTTCTTCACTGGGTGGAAAAGTTGCATGAAACAGGAAAACGGATATGACCCCGCTATTTTTAATTGCCGGGGAATTAACTTTTATGAGGCAGTTTTGATTTTATGATGGTCAGTTGTATTTCTTCTAGCCTGGGAATTAAGTTAGATTTAGGAAAGATTGAAATTATTTTTATGTTTTGTAAATTCCCATAGATGATGACCTAAGAAAAAGATTGTGGGCTAATGAGTAAATTTATATCCCAGACAACATGTAGACTAACAGTGTTATGACTCTGAGAAGCTTGATTAATAAAACCTGCTCTGACTGGATGTTCACTGACAGACTTCAGCTCTCTCATATACTCTCTGTATGTGTGTCTGTCTGCTGAGTCCTGTGTGTGTGTGTGTGTGTGTGTGTGTGTGTGTGTGTGTGTGTGTGTGTTGTCCGTCCTCTGCTCAAAGTCACATCTGGGTCCTTCAGAGTTAGACTCTCTGGCTTTAAATTCTGTCTCATCTTTATGACATCATCTTTACAAGCCAGAAATTTCCATCCAGGTCACTGTCAGCAGAATTCAGGGGTCTTTCTGCAGGGACCCTCATAAAAAAATAAAAAATAAAAGACACAACAAACAAAACATCCAGCAAGTTCCTCATCCATCTAGTAACTGTTCAAAGTAAATTCTGAAATAGGTATATCTCACTGCTAAGTGTTAATTGCCTTCTATGAGAAAGAAATAAACTATTTCCTCTGGAAACTCACATGACAAATTTGTAACCCAACTTGATTTCCGCTTCCTTCTTCTGCTGTGAATGCTATGGATGATGTTTCCCTTCAAAAAAAAGTTGTCCCCGCTCATCTAAAAATAGACCATGAGTGTGATGTGCACACCAGATGTGTTTAAGTTTAGGACTGCAGCTATCGATTATTTTAGTAATCGAGTATTCTACCGATCACTCCATCGTTTAATCGAGTAATCAGAAAAGAAATACTTTTGTTTTATTGAAGAGCACTAATATACAATAGTTTGGTTTAATTTTTGGAAAAAGCAACATTGTTATTGCCTACATTGATTACAATATCATCTCTCAAAAATCTAAACATATTAAGTGCATTTAAGTGCCATATTACATTGTTTTTAAAGAAAACATTTTCTGAAATGCAATAACAACCTCAAACTAAGGCATACATTAAAACATACATAAACATTACCTTAAGTTGTGAAACTTAACTTTCAGAACTACAAGTTTCAACCTATATACTACCTATACTCAACCTATTTTCATTTATATATTTGATTACAATGCTACACATCTCTGTTACACTTAGGCCTCTTTACAGTCGCGCACCACTCTATTTTTTTCAGTGGCGCACAACAAAGCGGAAACAGGAAGCATGGACAAGTTTGAGGGCAACCTGATGCCAGGACTCTCAGAGTGACTGCAAGTCTCTCTTGTAAACTTACTGGGTTAAGGTGAGTTCTTTTATGGTGAATGAAAGGTGTGATCCGACGAAGTAGGTCATCGAATCAAATCGAAACATTGACGCCAATGCGGCTGCCAGTTCTGCCGTTGTTTACGTTTTTCTTCTTCTTCTAGTCCGTAGAAATAGCAAAGTCGGTAGCCTTTCCTCATTAGCGACACCTCTATTCAGGAGAAGACTGCAACTAGAACCATCACGCGCAAGTATAAATAGTTACGCCGCTCCTATGTCGTCACATTGGTTACCCCTACGCATTTTCTTGTCTTTGTATTTGGTAGTGGTTGTGTTTGGTGTAGTTTCATCGTCCAGACAACTCTGTGATTTACCCCTCATTTCCACCAACTGCGGTACGGCTGCGGATCGGCTCTGCTGCGTGTCGACTCCGTGCTCCGCCGTCCTTCAATACCCACCAGGTCCGGATTTGTTTTGCGGAACGGCTACGGCCATGACAAGTCACGAGGAACCACGAGATCCCGCAAATTCACGTAGAATAGAACCACAAAACCAACAACAGTTTGTTTCCATCCAGAGGAGTAGGGGGAAAACAACTCTGCGCTGTGTTTTCAAGGTGTAGTTCAGGGAAATATGATCCGCTGTGAGCACGGTGTGTTTTATTTTGAAAATTAACCGGATGTTTTATTTTGCTTCTGTGCTCGACTTCCTGTCCCGCACAATCTGAATTGTGTTGAATTGCTGCGGAGCTCTCCGGCGTCCGGCAAAAATAGAAGCTCTGCGTATCTCCTCTGGAGGGCTGCGGATCGCCGGAGCTGGGACGGAGTCGGAACGCAGCCGTTCCACAGTCAGTGAAAATACACACACTGACTTTAATGGAAACCTAATGACTCCGCCGCCGTTCTGGAGCGGATCTGCAGACGTTCCGCAGTTGGTGGAAATTGGGGGTTACTTTTGTCGGTTCTGCTTCGTGGAATGGATGATTAAGTTAGACTCAATGTTTTCTGTTGAGATGCTGAAGCATTGACGTTGAGCTATTATTGTGGTAAGCTAGTTTGATTTTGCAGTAGTACACACTGTATAGAGTTTTCATTTTAATTACGTTTGAAATGATTCCAAACTTTGGACACTTTCTGTCGTTTTCTCCAGCCCGTCTCTTCTCTTAGCCCCTCACTATTTACGCTCTTTCTTCATTTTGTAATCTGCGCCGTCAGTCTTCATGGCATGCGTCGCCAGCAGCATCAGCCCGGGGTGCGACAGTAATAATCATCCGTGGGGAAACACCGTGAGCGATATGACGTTGGTAACATTGATTAAACAAAGCTTCGAGGCAAATCATTTTTGCATCGAGGTTTTTTAGTAATCAAATTATTCAAGTCACACACACACACACACACACACACACACACACACACACACAGACACACACACACACAGAGAAAGAGGGGACATACCCCGAAGGTTTAAATGAAAAACTGTGGAAATAGTTAGGTCTGAAACATCATCGACCGTAAATAACAGTCCTGTGAGTGACGCCAGAGAATTTCCCAGTACAGAGCTATGATCAGAAGTAATCCGGCCCAGGTCTGAATGTTTGCCGACCCTGGGATGTTCCCGTGTTACAACATCCACGTAACAGAAAACATGACTTAGAAATGGTCTGACTGAACTCAAACGCACAGTAAAACCAAGGGGGCTGCTAAATGAGTGTATGTGAAAGCGGAACCTGTGTCCCTCAATTGTTGTCATTTACAGTAACTCTGCTTGTGAGTAATGACATCTCAGAATTTACATATCAAATAGCCCTGACTCATAAACATGCACCTCCATTATCATAGAAAATGAAACCAAAGCAAAACACATCCTCCGCCCTGAGCAATGAACATCACTACAGTTCCTGAAATCAAGGAACAAAAGTTTGACTTCAGCTATGTGACCAAGCTGTTGAATTGTTCCTGAACTTTACATTAAAGGCCACTAAAAACTCCTGCTCCAACAGCATTTTTTCATGAAATAATCCAAAAATATCACAAATTTAAACTGCCACTTTCTGATAAAACATCCCAAAACCTCACCAAAATGCATGGAGTTTCAGTAAGAAAAATCATATAAACCTGGTTTACTGGGGACTCCAGAACAAATCCTAAACATCATCAAATCTTTCTTACCATTGGTACGTAAGGGTACCATCTTCTTCACCTCCCGACACCAGTTGAGCTTCTTCTCCTGCTCCAATGAGGCCTGCATGGCTCGGTCCAGGATGGCGGCCTGCACAACCTCCCTGAAGGCCTGTGGGAAGTGGTTCATGGCAATCATCTCCAGCGTGTAACGGTGCATTCCCCGCAGGTGGTGCATCAGGCCGCTGGTGGCAGCCGGCTTCACCACGTCGTTGGGCACTCTTTGACGGATCTTCACGGCCTTCAGCAGGTTGGAGACAAACAGAAATTTGGGGAGGAAGTTCTGACCCTGCGACATGGCGGATGAGTGGCCAGGTGGATGGGAGGAGGGGAGGAAGAGGAACGAGGAGAAGGAAAGGAGGGCAGGCACCAACCACCGCTGACCGAACAACGTGGAAACTGGATGGAGAGAAGGGGAGTGGATATGTTATTTCACAGTAGAAGGGAACAGACTGTCGGGACTGGTGGGAATTTTTCAGAGGAGATCCCCCTTCCTCATTAATTGCGACTTAAGGCACAACTTAATTTGCAGTTTGTTCGGGAAAACACCCAACACACAGGATCATCCCACTGTGAAAACTATTTGGTGCTTTTTCACTTAAGATTCTGGAGGGCCAAATGGAATAAAAGTACACAAAGAACCCTTTGTATTCTTGTTTGATATTTGAATTTTCCTTATAGACTTAATGGTTTTTAAGTTTCCCCAAACAGGGCGACCCAGTGTCTCACTGAGTTCAAAGCCAATAAACCCAATAACAATAAACTGGTGTTTTCCAGACTTGAACTGAAGGCCACCCAGGGCTTCCCAGGCTGCTGGGAAGGTCACACTGTTGACTGTCCAAAGGCCTCCTCCCTCGCCAACACCTTTCTCCACAGGACAAAACAGCCAGCCTGCATTAAGGCTTTGGGCTAGGAAGTGTTAGAAGAAAAAAAAAACATGGCACATTGTACTGTGAACTGTTGTGCTGTGTATGATTGTGTATATGTGACAAATAAATGCTGATTTGATTTATAAAGGTTTGATACCTGTGCCATTATTATACCGGAGTTATACCGATACTGTACTCAATATCATAGTCTGAGAAAGATACACATTTATTTTTCCATCTAACCTCTCAATATGTCACTGCTTAATGTTGTCTTAACACAAGCAGCTGTAAAATCATTTTGCCTAAAGTTAGCAAAGCTTTCCGATTTAGGTCAGTTTGAAGGATAAATAAACAAGATGGCCAAACATTTAATGCTAACTTTCAGTACTTAATACTATATATGCTTGGTGGTACTTAAAGGTATTAAAGTTTAATACCCAACCTGACAGTATAAGTATTGACGTAGAGTACCTTCTTAAGTGTAGAGCTGACGGGCGATATGGAGAAAATCAAATATCCTGATATTTTTGACCAAATACATCGATGTCGATATTGCTGCAATATTGTAGTGTTGACTATTGGTGCTTCCACAACTAACACAATGAGAGTTTTGATAAATAATCACCAATAATGTGGATACAATGACTAAGTGGGTAAAGGCAAATAATAAAAACAGCTAGTAAGAAAATTACATCACTTTACCGTTATGCAGCCTTTAAAACCAGGAAAAGACAACACTTGTCATATCACAATAATAAGATATCCAAAATGTAAGATATCGAGCCTCATATATCAATATCGATATAATATCGATATATTGCCCAGACCTACTTAAGTGTACCTCTCTTGAGGTTTTAAAGGCATATTTCAACCAAAATGAAGAACGTGTCAGCACATTTTCAGCTCACATGAAGTAGAAAGTGATGGTCAGCAAGTAGGCCTGGAGTTTTGCTGACTTTTCAACTTCCTCATATATGAACCGTTTAGAAGCTGCTAGTCAGTGGATACTGTTTATATTCACAATCACAGCACCTGCATACTTTGCTTATAGTGGCCTCTCTGCCTTTATTACCCAAACAGCAGCAGGTGCAACAACAGACTAGGCCATGCTAAATGGCTAGTCAGTCACATCAGGGGACTAGACACAGTGAGCATGTTGACACGAGTCATTAATCGCGTTACAATTAATGTGTTTGCACCACTGGAAGACTTTAGGCAGAGAGACAGTGGCACAGTGGTAAACGCTGAGCTTTAGGATGGCTGGCTAAACAAAAACACAATAACAGGAGACTTTGCTGACGTTAAGGCTTACGTAATTCCAATGACAACTACCTTTGAAACAATGTAGCCTTCAATCGCGTCTCACACGGCGGGTATTGATACAGTGTAGCGGCGCCGATGCTACATTTGGCAGTTTAAATGCTCTGTTATCCGCTTGAGGGTGACGTCTTTGTAAACAATGGCTGTCAAAGCCACTGTCGTGAGCAGGCTTCAAGCTTCCTCTATGTCCCCAGAAACACGACCACACATTACTCAAGGCCCAAACGTGATGTACCCACCAAGTCGCACCCCCTTTAGTAAGAAATGTAGTCCACATAGTGAGACACAGAGAGGGAGGACGGGTGTCTTACCTGTGTAATATGTCGGGGCTAATAACAAAGCCCACCCGGATGCTCAGACTAGTCCGCTCTCTGAGCCACTTCACTCAGCCTCACCGCAGCGGTCCTCGGCGCCATTCAACCTTCTCTTTCCTTCAGTATCAGATCTATTTTAGAGCCTTCGCAGCTTGAAGCCTTTCAAAAGAGTACACACGTCTGCTAATGATAGTTTTTTCAAAAAAAGGAAAAAGCCCAAGTCAAGGGGATTTCCACACGGGGACTTTCCGTCCACCCATTTTCCTCTCTCTCTCTCTCTCTCTCTCTCTCTCTCTCTCACACTCACAACCTTACGGGTAGTTACAGCTCATAGCCGCCAGGGGGTCTCTATCTGTCTGACTCAATACTGAAAAGCATATCCCACCTACTGTGCACAAAGGAGCGTCTGAGGGAGACAGACAGGTCGCGTCATTCTCTATTTCATGAGACAGCCTTAGAAATAAATCATTAGCCTGCAATGAGACCAGCCTCAGCAAATGAGTCAAGAAAACGAAAGAAAAACTCATCACTGTATGGATGATGAGTAGACTTTGATTAGCAGATTGAACGTATGCATGTGTGTATTTACTTGTGTAGGCCTATTTAATGTGTGGATGCGTGCATGCATTGCAATAATGACGTGGTACTGTTTTCACTGTTAGGAAATTATGTTAAAAATACTTTCTGGTGCTCAGAGGGATTTGATGTCTTGCTCAAGGACACTTCAGAAGCAGCTGTGGGCTCTCTGGATGCATGGGTGGCAAGACTCATTCAACTAATGTGTTTATCTATTTCTGTCTTTCTTTCAAAAGTTAGTAAGTAAGTTAATTATGTTATTTATTTTGTCATGCACATTTAAGTACCCAGCCACCATGAACTGATAAGACACCAAAATCAATAGTTGTCCAACCAGAAGAATTCATCAGAATTGTTTTATTATTATTGCTAATAACAGCAATAAAAGTATAATCAAGCCAGACTCACAATAATTAAAAAAAAAAAAAAAAAAAAAAAAAAATTTTTTTTTTAAAAAAAAAAAAAAAAAAATGAAAAAAAAAAAAAATATTTTGTTTTATATAAAAAAAAAAAAAAATAAAAATTTATTGTCGTCAAAAAAATTTTTGTTGTATCTTCCTGTTCTTATCCAACTAAAACTGACAAGCCCCTGTACTGATTCACTCCTTGCTTTCCTTTTCCTTTCTATCCCTGTGGAAACCGCTGTTCCTTTCCTACGTGCTCATGCAGGGAAGAGAAACTTTAACAATCACCTGACGGCATGGATACATGAGGAATGAGTTCACTGAGTCAACGATCTGTTAAAGTTCAAAACAGGCACAATACTTTTGCCCCAAAGTTGACATGTAGCACATACTGTGTATTCAACAAGTACAATGTCACCTTTACTGATTTCACAATAGCCCAGGACCCAGCATGTAATCACTTTTATATTTAATTACTAATTTAATTACTCTCCAAACTTTTTACAGGTTCCTTATGAGTCACAGGTTGGAATGATCAATACTAGGTGGTTGTGGAAGCGATGAGAGCAAAACACCACAGTCATCAGTACATGGAAAGCCCCAGAACAGATTGATGGCCCACCTTGTTGTTATAAATGACCAGGTGGTTCAATATGAGCAATCCTTTAACTTCCTCGCTGTCCAAATCTCTTAGACACATGGGATGGTCATATACAACACATGCTGAGAAAAAAAATAATCTATGAATTGTTTCTGAGTGTGAATGAATCGCTCAAGAGTTTCCCCTCAAGTAAAGTTCAACTTATCCCTCATCAAATCCCCTATCAGACCATAGACTGTAGTCTATGTATCAGACTTACACTTACTACTTGGCTAATAAAACATCTGATATTAGAGAGCACTGAAAGAGGCTCTTCCTCAGTTATGTTGATGCCATTTGACTCTATTCATTCTCTAGTGAAGGAAGCCAGCAAGATGTTCGGAAACATGCTAAATGTGTGAGTCACTGAGACTTTGACTGATCATAACCTTCACAACAAAAAAAAACATGTGACATGAACTTTTGTGTTAGTCATGTTACTGCACATCTTTATACAGCATTTACAGCACATGTGCAGTATAAAAAAAAGTTGCTGTGGTCTTGTGACTCGGTTAGTGTAAATGCCATATATGTACAGTACTTGTGCTTGAATCCAGCATGGTACTTTTGTCACATCATCTATCCCCTCTCAATTGTGTATTAAATTGAGGCAAAATAACCAAAAATATGGCTGAGCTCTTGACAAGTCTACTTTACATGTATTTAAATTAATATAAGTTGGCATACATCAGCACAGCACAGTCCCCCTAGTCTTTAGTCTACACATGGAATTGGGGGTTTATGATTGTCACAAACATGTTGGCCATCTACATGGCTGTCTACTAGTAATCCAGGTACTTTACATTAATCTATAAGCTTAATAATACGTACCTATATACGTCCTCCAGAGTCATACTTCTCTTGTGTTCTGACAGTGTGGCCAGTCCCTCAGAGTGACTTCTGAACCCAGATTGCTCCCTCAGAGCCCCAAAAGCCTGGGGCCCCATCCTGGTATGAGGTGGCAGAACAGCGGGGAGAACCCTGAGGAGAAGATCTCAATGTTCTTCTGGCTCTTCTTCTCAGTGGAAAGCACCTCGGAGGTGGATCGAAACCAACCCCCACTGAAAATCACTTGAACACAGCTTTGTGTAGGGGTAAAGTCTGAGATTAACTTCACATTGTTTCATTGTCTTATGTCTCTTTTTGGGGGCCACTACTCGAAAGACTCGACTGGAGAAAGAAAGCAATGTGGGTTGAACAGGTCAAAAATGCAAAAGCCATAAAAGCTGATTTACTGATGAAGCCTGACCTCTAGTGGCATTCGTATAGAAGCACAGACAAATGTAAAGCAAACTTAAGACTGAAGGAGCTACCAGGATGCCCTGATGTACATTTCTTATATCTTCACAATAAGAGTGTGTGAGGGAAAAAATCTGGATCGTGGTTGCAGCTGCTGCTGTGGTCCTGCTCGACGCCCTGCTATGCCCTGCACAGCTACTAATATTATTCCTAGACATAGTTCAATTATCTTTATTGTCACTATAATTGCCACTGTTCATCATATCCACTGCTATAATTATTATGAATAATATTTCTTCATTTCTGTATATCTGTATCAGTGTCTCTGTGGCCCAACTGGCAGCGGCAGATGGCCGCCCACCAAGATTCAGGGTCTGTCTGAGGTTTCTGCCTGTTTAAAGGAAGTTTTTCCTAGCCACTGTCACACCAAATGCTTGTTCTTGGGGACCTACTTTATCTGTAAAGTGTCCTGAGATAACTCCTGTTAGAAAAAATAATATTGAATTGAAAGCTAAGACAACACGTAGCATTGTTCCATTAGTATTAACAATTTAGTAATGTCATAATGTATAAATTACAGGGGCCACAGTGAGTACTTTTTATACTTCAAGTACATTTAGCTGATAATACTTCTGTGGTTTTGAACACAGGGCTTTTACTTTTAATGGAGTATTTTTGGATTGTGTGAAGAATCCGAAGACTTCTTCCACCTCTGCTAATAAGTGACTGTAAATGTAATAGTATGATCCATTTTTTGTAGTCCTGTAGATTACTGTATACCCTGGTGAAATATAATATACTATTAAATAATATAATATATACTATATAATATAATACTAAAGTTTGAATTGGTTTTGTGCAATATTTCTCATATTTCTTTTGTTTGTTTTGTGCAGTAGAGGGATATATTATATACATGTAGTTGCTAGATGTGGTACATCATGCTTGAGCATGTCAATTTTTATAGAGAACCATGGGGCGTCAGGTTTCGTTCTTCAAGTAAAATAAAACGACACAACAAGAACATGTGCAGTAGGTATTCAGTATACACTTTAGTGTCTATCTTGTTCTGCTTTGTTTTATTTCCCTCCTTTAACTTCATACCAGTTACTCACTTATTTACTTTACCTTACTGTCCACCTCTCCCTCACATTGCATTTCTCATACTCATGTCATTTTCTCTTTCTCTTTCTTGAGCACTCTTTTCTCTCCACCCTCTTTCACAGAGAAACAAGAGCTGTCAAAACATGCCGAACAAAGTCTAATTCTCACACAGGCCTGTCCCAGGGTGTGGCTCACTCGGTGTGTGTGCATGTCATTATTTATGACTCACATCTGTGGATCTATGCGAGGTTAATCAACTATGTTCCTTTATGTGCCTGCATTTGAGTGTGTGTTGACAAGCCCATATGAGTACACACACTGAGACAGGAACATCATTTGCATTCAGGTTGCAACTGGATTTTCTGCCCGACCTCAATGACATTGTAAATAAACAAGTCAAACTTGTGCATATATTTGGATCTGTTTGAAACTAAAGTACATTTCTGGTGTTTGTATATGTATTATTTACTGTGGCCTTTGGTAATCTGATCATCTTTATTGCCTACTGCAAAGTGGAGACAGGATTGTGAAATATTTGACAAATTGTACAGTATTTACTTTATCCTTTTCTCCTCCTCCTTCTAAAACATTTTTCCTCCAGCTTCCTGTTCCTCTCTCTCCCTCTTTATCCCTCCAAACATAAACATGATCACTGCATTTTAAGATTAGTAAGAACATGTAACCAAGCTTTGAAAAAAGATTTTTATTGCATAAAAATACAGACTACCAAAATAATCAATTCATACTACAGCAGAACAGCTGGGTGATTTCCAGAAGTCGATGGATGTTAATAGAACATTCTCTGTAGTACATAATATACCCATACAGTGACTAATAATATCTGAAAAAGCTGGTGTTGAGAAATTCATGCTCATTTTCACCTCACCTTTGAGACATACAGACAGTATAAATCTGCCTGAATCTCTCCAGATTCTCAGTTCAAACTTCCACCAATTCATAAAGTTATTTATGCAGTAATTTGCTGCGTAAATAACTTTAAAGACTCTAAGATGATAAAAGCATGGGATGAGTTTTACTTACTTCTCTAAGATCATTTATCACTTCTCTTTTTTCATTCAACAGTCAAATGATCTTTCCTCAGAACTCTTTCATGTAATATAACAATATAGCTTAGTCTTGTTTGGGCATGCATTTGGCCTTGGCATGAACAGAAATGTTGCTGTTGACTGGGATCAAGCGTGAGTAAGTAAAACCAGACTGAGCAGTTTGATTGGACATTCAACAACACAACACTGAAGAAGCTAAGGCACAAGTTTTACACAAAGTATGTCAGAAGATTGTACACCTTGGTCTCAGTTCTCATCATACCGGCAGATGGGTTAGCCAAAGAAGCATTATCAAGACTTATGAAGGCCTTTAGGAAATACATGATTGGTCATCTATTTGTTACTAAAAACCTATTTTAAGGAAAGGCTTCTCTCTGAATGCACTACCTACTTTGAGGGAACAAGACATTAAAAACTGTTTTAAACTTTTTCTAAATTTGCACGAGACAGATTAATGATCAAGCTCAATGGAAATGAATATAAATTTGCTTCCAGTTTAGTGTGACAAAGAAAAAAATGACTGAATCAACCATCACACACTGTGTCTGCTCATCGAGTGTATTAGTATTATTAGTGTTCAGAACAGATACAAAGACAGCACAGCAAACTCCCACAGTTATACCCCTTTGGTAATAAGTAAATAAGAATAAAAAAACTCTGGAGATAAAAAGCAGATCAGAATTATAAAAAAAAAAAAAAAAATAGATGCATAAAAAAAAAAGGTACTAAAACGACTTTTAAACTAAATTTCCATATGTATAGATTACATTCAGCTTCTGACTCCAAGCCTTTGCTTCTTTCATACCACATACAGAATAAAACACACACATTAAAGAAATAAGAAAAAATAATTATAACACTTGGGAAAAAAGCAAATGATGATTAATGATTCCTTTTGCATCCTGTGCAATTTTTAGTCTAAACTGCTCTTTTACCAAGGTTTTAGGAAATCTACGCTTTACACATAATTACATCCCTTAGGTTAAGTGCACTTTGGTGATATTGCATTGAGAATTACAGGTAAAAAGTACAGATAAAATGAGGAATACATCTCACTCAAATGCGGAATGTGAAAAAACAGAATGGTAAAAACTATTTTGTATGATGCTGACTTAATCTAAAACAGAAGTCTGTACATTAAAGCAGATGGAGCATCCAATCACAGTCCACTTCCAGTAACAATCACCCCTTGCTTCTGGCTTCACTCTTGGATGTTAGAGGACAGTTTTCCCAATGCCAAACTAAATCTAACTGAATTGAGATATCATGGATCTTTGGTGAAATGGTGTAAAACTGTCTACAAATGTTCCATGGCCAGCACAGTTCCAGCTCAGAGTGGAAAGTGAAAATATCTGTAATTGGGTGGTTGTACAGGTTTAGTTTTTAAGCAGAGGAATAGATGTATTTGGTCTTAGCCAGGCCGCTCAGCTCATCCTCGTAGCGTGGCAGGCAGCAGAAGAGGATGGCACAGCCGATGCAGAGGATGGTGGCGCCCCAGCCGAAGCCATAGGCCCAGGTGTAGTAATAGTGGCCCTCGAAGATCAACTCATTAAATTTGCAGGGGTAGATGATCAGAGCGATGACTTGGAGAACCACTGCAGAGAGATAGAGAGAGGTGACATTATAGTCAGCTATGCAGCCGACTGGACATGGACATAGACATTAACAGCAGGGTGTGGAAAATACCTTCACATGACTGTGTAAGAGTTACATCAACATATTGATATCTGTGATATCGAGGCGAGTCAGTATTAGCAGACAGCGATCAAATCGGTCACTGACGGTTGCTTCTTACAATTAAGAATCATTCTCTAGAAAGGTGTGACACTGACTGTGACAGTAGCCCTTTCCGCCCTCAAGCAAAGGCAGAGCAGGCAGTGAGTCAGGTGTGATACTTCATCCCCACACAAACCTTTCTATTAATCACAGAGGTTTGATTTAATTAGAAACCCTGACATTTTTTTTTTTTTTATTTACTTAAAGCCTTTTTGCCATGTGAGGTCAGGAGTATGTCACTAGTGACCTGACAGGAGTTAAAAGGACAATAGTGACTTTATTTTAGCCCATTTGCTACATATATTCCACATTACTGCTCACTGTTTTCCAATGAAAAGTGGTTTAGACTATTGTGAGCACATTTCCCTGCCTTCCAGACAGCCATTGCTTTCAGTTCATGTCAGTATGGTATGAAAAGAAACCCGTTGAGACTTAAAAAAAATCCCTAAGATGTAACTCACCAATTATTTAACCATCATTTATGTTTTAACAGTCTCCATGCGACTTTAAATTACTGAGAAGCAAAAGAATGCCAGAATATTTTATGTCAAACCTCAAAACTTCTTAACCACACTGACAAGCTGGTATAGGTCATTACAAACTGTGCAGCAGAAAGTTTGTCTAAATGCACCAAACTGTATTCTAAAAATACCTGGATACATTTAGGAAATGTGTCTAGAATATTTCTATTTGACTGAATGGTGCAGCCATAAAAACATTGAGTCTTTGAATATTTAATGCAATGTAAACATTATAAAGCTTCAGTGAAGAGCTCAGCCCATTCAGAATATACTGTATGTGATACGGTCAAATAGTCCGCTTAAAGGAATAAGAAGTTCTTCATCACTGTATTATGGCACTTTTTGTAAAAAAGGATAGCACTGCACTTTCATCACATTAACAACCACAAATTGGATTATATCAATAAATGTGGTACAATGATCTCGGATGATTCTTATGATCAAATGATTGCTGTGCTGGTGAGATGAAAGCACTACCGAGGGATACTGTTAAGTATACTTCTAATCCAATTATTACTGTCTCATCTTTATCCTTCTTTTTCTTACAAGATTCTGACCGATACATGCCAAATTTCTCTGTAGCTACAGCAGGGTGGAGCCAATGCAAACTATAATCAACTGCCTACGGCACATTTAAAACAGACATCAGAGTACCTGGGAATTGTGTATGTAATGTATCATTGCGTGTGTCTGGCTCTGTCCCACGTTCGCAGACTCTCTGTGGGGTGAGTCACTCACATAAACAGACTAAACCAGCTGTTTCCATGGTCACACCACAACCTCGCCCTTCCCTCCTCCCGTAGTGACCGTCTAACTCCCTTTCTGCTTCCTCCACTCCCTTTGACTCTTACTACTCTTTTTCATGTCAAACCTTCGCACATCATCGTACTGTATTCACTCCCCCTTGAAATCTATCCCTTCTAAGGAAAGCTTGAATTTAACATTTCCTGGTTTTCTCTTTAACTCCTCTGTTCCTCCACATTCTGTTAACCTTTCTCTCTCTGCCTCGCCTTGATGTCTCATACTCTCTCTCAATCTGTCAACCCATTTATTAAGTACCTTTCAATGACTTTTAGTATTCATCCGTCATATTAAATGAAAGTCTGTATTTTTTTTTGCTGGATCATGATCGGCAAAGACATGACACAAAACTACCTTCCACATGGACTTGTAAAATTAATTTTAACAGTTAGGTTCAGAAAATAATATAAAAACCATACAATTTGCACTTGACACTCGGACTAGGTATGAAAACTCATTCCTATTTTGGTACAATCAAAATGTGTATGTAGAAACAAGAATTTAAACTTTTAATTAGAGAAGGTTTCAGATAGTCTTGTTTACTTATTCTTTAATTAGATATTTACTGATTCAAATCCTTCTGAATTCAATTTCATGTATGGCTGCTTGTGTTTAGACAACATTTGACATTTAAGCACTTTTTACTGGTGGTATCAAATCATGCAGATAGTTTAGGTTTTACGTACTGGCAGATGTTTGAGGTTCTGCCTCTTTGATTTCTGCCACCATCAAAATACAAACAAATTTGGCTTGTGTGGCTTAAAACGTTAAAAGAATATTTTTTGAATAATTCAACAACAACATGTATTTTTTCATGTATTACGTTCTATTAACATCCATCATGTATATATTTCGTCAGTACAGAGTAGTCCCAATAAAAACTGTCCACAGTGAGGTGGCCAGTTAAGCGTGAAAAGTGAGAAAATATTATTACAACCTTTGCTCTGAGGCCGTTTTCTGAAATTCCAGTTAAGTTGCCAAACCCTTTCAAATGCAAGCATAAACATGTTCTGGAATATCAGTACTGTTAAGACTTGAGGCGTCTTTGTTATCAGTTTCAGTTAATCTTCTTTACATGTTAATCTTTGTGTACTAACTGCTGATTTAATTTCCTAACAAAGTACAACTGAAACAGGGGGATTTGGGCTAGTCTCTGTAACTGCCAACACCTGACTCTGCGCGCGTGTATCTTACCAACAATGATCAACAGTGCTCCTATTAGGGGCAGAAGAGTGATGTTTAATGTGCAGCACAAAGCCACACAGGAGATGATGAAGGCGATGATGAGGATGATGAGGGCGATGATCATCAGAGCAGCGACTGCCTGGGCCCAAGCTGGAGTATGAACACAAACAAACATACAAATTAGTTAACAGTGTTATTTGTGGTGAAGATGCAAATACAACATTATTTTTCATAAAGTATCTATAAAGAAAAACTAAAGATGATTTTAGGTGCATTACTAATACAGGTTTTTACATAGCATGTATTTCGCTCTTTTCTTGGTTATACTGCTATTACGAGTTTTTACTCCCATTTTTGAGTCTTCTGTAATGCAATGTGTGTACATGTTCTTCAGCCATTGTTGCAGCTCTGATCTCTCTCACCACTAACAGCATGGACTCATGACGGCACATTCCAAAAGGTTAGTGAGATCAAGCTGATAGAGAGAGAGAGAGAGCGGCTAAGAGAACCCCGCCACACACATAACACTTTCCCTCTCTTTGTCACTCTGTGACGTCTGCAGACATGGCCTCTTTAGTTACTGAGGAACTTTTACCGATACAGTCTGAAACAGGCAACTCCCAGCGTGCGTGGTTGTAGATCTTTGGGCCGAAAACCATATGTTTTCAGATTAAGTGTACTGCACTCTTTCTACACGCCATCATATGAGACAAAAAAGGTGAGATAAAATGTGTTTCAGTGGGGTAGTTGCTGCTGTATAAAGAGAAGATTTTACTGTGTGAAATAATCTCTGTTAGGAAACATTTTATGCCTCTACAAACATATTTGCTTATGTGCTATTGTGTTCTAACAGGTCTCAGAAGCCCTCTTGAATTAAAAGATGCCTGCCAGATACCTGCCTATGCATTAATGTTTTCAACATGTAAACATGCAGGCATGCAAATTTCAAACAAACACTAATGCAGATAATCCTGACGGATTTTATAAAGTAAGACTACAACCAAGCCCACTGTGTGCATTTTCAACGTGCAGTCACACCCAGTACACTGTTACTGGAACAACCACACCCTAAGTTGTTCACACTGTCTGTGTGTGTTTGTGTGTGTAGTCACTAGTAAGGTAGTGCCCTACCTGCCTCAGCCCGAGGTGTTTTCTGGTGATCTCACTGACACACAACTAGTTCTCCCTGATGAAGACGCAGGAATTAAAACCTACTAACCTTGTCATGATATCACAGTTACTATCTGTTTCTGTTTATTAGTAGTATTAGGTTATAAAAATGTTTTAAATGTATGTCATCAGACCCGAGTAAACTCAAGCAAAGTCATGCACCATTGTGTTTTGTTTTAATTATCCCTCTTTAAGATTAGATTGTCTATCAATACAACATGTAAATGATATCAGCCTTTCCCACAAAACATGAACGCCACATAATAGTGACCATATAATGGAAACCGGCATATCATGAAACCTCACTGAAGATTTTGTCAGATTATTTCTGTTTAAAGCATAAGGATGTTGTTGTTCTCCCAAAATGAAAACCAAATGCTGAACATAATTATCTTACCATTCCAGCATTCTGTGGTTTTATGACACAGTCATAATCCATCATCTGCATTGTGGTGTGTTTAAAAATTATTTTAATTTTGTAAAAGTGGTATGGGGAAGAATGTTTGGGCTCTTAATTAGAGACAGTGATTTAACCTTTGAACTTATAAGGTCCAATGTGTAGGAATTTCTCCCTAGCGTTGAGATGTTTTCATGAGATGTTTTCATCTCCACGTTTCCTTCTTCCTATGCTTCAAATTTGCCGGGGCCGGGAAGCTACGATACCCATTAGCAGCATTAGCAGCACCTCTGAGTTTATCATGTGACAGTGGAAACGCGAAAGGCGGAGCAGTATGTCCTGTATGTCCCTTACTGGCTAACATAGTTCAAGATGGCGCATGAATATGGAGCGTCTACCCCAGTTCATGCAAATGCAAATGTAAAATTTCAGGCCAAAAGGAATACTTGGAATTGATGGTGGTGGTAAATATTTATGAAAAAGGACAAGTTTGTGAATAGGCAACACAGATTTTGATAATGAATAACTAAACACGTTACACACTGGACCTTTAAGATAAAATGCATGTGAGCGGTTGGATTACAGTTAAAATGTGCATATCCATGGGCAAAAGAAAGACAGGAAGGAGTTCTACTTGTTGCCTCCATACAAAATATATCTACAGTATATGTAAAATGTGTCCTCATGCTTGTGTGTTAAGCTGGTGAATGTTCTGCACTTAATGCTGAAAATGTCTGGGTGTGTGCCTGTCCTGATTACTCATACTTAATGCCATCCAGCTGTTTAACATCTGCTTTCCTCTTTTGATCAAAACTAAAGAGATTGGGCTGATACTCTTACACAGGAATGTTCTCAACTGCAGCTTTAGGCTCTGATGATATCTACAAATGCAAAAACACACGGACTCTCCCATTGTATAAAGCCTCAGTCATGACAAATGTAGCTCAGCGTAAATTCTTTAGAGGAGACTTCAATAACTTTATCACTTCGCTCCTAAACTGATCAGCTTTTTTCGAGGGAGTCAATTTTCAGTCAAACCAATCATAATCGACCTCGTATTTCAAAAGCCCATCACAGCATGACATCCAGGTTTTAAATCTGTTCTCTCCTCTATACGGCTGTCAGTTGTCATTTCAGGCAAGAGTGCGACCATCCTCCTCCCCTTACACCTCCAGGCATCTTCACCCACAGGACTCTCGGCTTTCTGACAGCTTCCTTTGACTCCTTCGTTCTGGTCTTTGTCCCCTTTTACCACCACCACCAGTGTCTAGACTCCATCGGGGATATGTCCGGGTTTTCATAACCCTTTAAAATCTATACATTTTATACGATGGAGTCTAATCTCCAAAGACTATGTACATTTCATATTTTGCATATGTAACTTACAAATAAATCTTGCATATCTGCAAAGAAGTCTCTCCTGATTGAAATGTGTTTGTTCTACAACTGTGGAGTTGTCTTTTAAACCTTAAGCGCTGGTCTTACATTCAAGGAAAATATTCATCAAACCTCTAAGAAAAAGGTTTCACGCTGGCAGCAGGGATCAACTCGACAACCTGTGCTTTCCTTGAAAAGACTTGAATGGTACTCTCTCTTTCAATTCAATTGAAAAGCTGTAAGTGAAAGAAATACACTGACTGTCTGTTTTTTTGGCTAATCCAGTAATTTAAAATGATATTAAAATGTTGCTATACAGCTGTCAAATTAACGGCAATTTGGTTGACTGGAACATCGTCATATCACCCTTCCCTTGAGCAATGATTCAGACTTTGTGCCAATGACACTCATGCCAGAACATGAAAACATGTTTTTTGCTGCAGCTCCTTTGAATACAGCTTCCCAATGTTTACTGGGAGTGGCCTTAACAACATGACAGGGAGTATGTTTGGTCTGATGCCAATATTCAGTATTCACATCCGCACACATCAGCTGTACTGGTCATGTTTGTTTCCTCAGTTTTCAGTTCACCAACATATTCCCACAAGCATTTAGACCAGAGCCGTGGCTCAAGAATGCTCAGAGGAATGTCAGGGCAAAAGTTTTTTTGGCAGCTGTAGTCGTCTTTTGTTTAACCACTTGAGTCCTACTGAGACACGGCCAAAACAGTAGCAAAGGACAGTTCAGACAAAGAACAAAACTACTCGATCTGAAACTTCAAATGAGGGCAGAAAATGCCTGAAAAATACTTTTTACATTATGGAAAATAAATAAAAACATTTGTGTTTTAGCCTCTTTAGTTCCCTTTCATATTTGTCTGAACTGCTGCTGTCACAGAGCCACGACTACTATAGTACTACTGTAATTAGTAATTAGTTATAGACATATAGTGGACATTGCACGAGGGCTGCAACTAATGATTACTTTCTCAATGAATCCTAAATTAATCAAAAACAGTAAAAAATTATACATCATTAAATGTCTTGTTTACAGTCCAAATCCTCCCAGAATTCAATTTGCTATCATGTTAGACCCAGAAAAGCAGCAAATTATCACATTTGAGAACCTGGAAACTAGGGTTGGGCATCGAGAACCGATTCCTAATCGGAATCGTTTCAAAAATTACGATTTCATCGGAATCGTTTCTTTATTGGAATCGTTTGGAATCGTTTGGAGGATTTGGTTTCAAATCTGATCATAGGTTCCAAATTTAATATGCGCAAGTTTTGGTTTCCGTAGCAGCCAGGCGCTTGTTGTGTTGCAGCTGTGCAGCACAGTAAGCGGAGCTCTAGTGTGGCTTTATTTTGCATTGTAAAAGCTGTAAAACTGCAACCCACCTATGAATCAAAATAAAACTTTCCTCTTATTTGTGAAATAAGCATCTAATCTGTTTCAACTCCACCACTCAAAGAATCGGAATCGAGACTCGATAAGAACCGGAATCGAAAGGAAGAATCGGAATTGGAATCAGAATTGTTAAAATCCAAACGATTCTTTTAAAAAATGACCTAAACCTATATCAAAATATTTGCCGATTGATTTTCTTTTGAATGATTAATCAATTAAATCAATAAGTTAACTAAAATAATTGATACGTGTACTAGAGCTTATTAGAGGTTAACAAAGGCTCAATTCACTCACAGTCAGCCGTGAGGTCGAGATTTGACAGGCTAGCACTCAGGTTATGTAATGACTTAAAAGAATGCAGAGTCTCTAGCAGCCATAGATATCAACCCTAAAATATTTAGGAATGTTAGGACATTAGAGCTCTGATAGAAGCATTCATACCATTGCCCATGTCTCAGGGAACATGTTTTACAGAACACAATATGGAGCTAAGTTCCATTAGCATCGTGAGCCGACTCCCACAGAGTCTGATAAGAGCAACAATGCAGTCTTTGTTGTTGAGTGTGGGTGTAGAATAACACAAATACAACCTGAGGAGGAGAGAGTGAGAGAACAGAAGTCTGCTCTGTTACAGTTATTGTTTAACATAATTTCATCTGTCTGTGAGTTAATGTGTTTTTGGTTGGACCTCTACATATCACAAAATCTCATTAGCCGTTTGTCTATAAACAGCCACATTTGTGTTAACAGGTCTGACAGACAGGCATCTTAAAATCTGCTTCTCATCATTCAGGAGTGTAGGTCACAACCTATTTAAAAAACTCTCTCTCTCTCACTCTCAAACTCTCAGTTAGCATTTTTATTAGAATTAAGTGTTTTTAAAGCTCAATTGTGTTGTACAAAGACTCCCTTACAAGTATCCATAGACCTCTCAGATGTTATATTATTATTAGTGGTATTAGAAGTAGTTGCTGTAAAAGTAGTACTGCACTGTACTCATAGTGCGGTATTGGTGTCAGCAAGGTAAAACATAAGTAGCTGTAGTAGCAGCATACATGTCCTGCTTTCTTGCCTGTAAAAACAATAGTTTTATAAAAGTACAGTATAAACACAGCGACAGGACGACTTCCTGTATAGGCTACTGGCTGGGATTGTGCTGGGACGCGGTCACTGTTTCATAAGATTTTACCCAGTGTGTTATTGAACCATTCTGATAGGACACTGGCATGCATCTCATATTAAATCACTATGTATACTAAAATCAGATTAAAGAAGAAAATGTGTCATATTTCCTGGCAGTGGGAGGTTTCAGAGCAGATATGCTTATGTATTACAATCTGTTGTATGGCTGGACTTTTTAAATTGAAAGTATTTTGACAGGTAGGCTACAGACAGGTGTCCAATTGAAATAGATTATTTAATTGGCTCTAACTGCACAGTATCAGCATGGGGTGCTCCTCTTTGAATTGCTTCTTTGAAAGGTTTCTTTCAGTTTTTCCCTTGTTGGAGCCATTCATGTTGTGGGTCTGTAAAGCCCATTGAAACACTGTATGTGATACTGGGCCACACAACTAAAGTTATAACTTCAAATAGGCATGCCAAATTTAAAAAGTTAACTTGGAGAAGAGGCTGTTGGGGCTTTTTATACAGCACCCTCCCTCCTATTTCCTCTATTTGCTGGGAATGATAAAAAGCGTGCGAATCTATGATCAAGACCAAAGTTCAGTCCGCCTGACCGACTCAGGGTGTTGTAGGCCTCAGTCCTCCCCGCCTCCCCTCAGCCTGGAGTTTTTGGTTGTAGTCAGAGGTCGAGTCCTTCAAGTTACAATATGTGAATGTTGAATTTTACACGCCAGCGACACATACACAGACTCAGGTCATGTTACCACTGGCTGTATTAGCTCATGTACTCTCTTTTTTCCATGCCCTTCGCTCTATAGTCTTACTGTTCAGCAGGACCTTTATTATGTTTCATGCGTAGTGTAAAAGGACACTTACAGAACTCCATGAGCGACTTGCAGTCCCAGTTGTCATTCCTGCCTCGGCACTGTTGCCACATACTGGCGTAGTGAGACTTGGCGTTCTCATCCTCGACCCATCCCGAGGTAGCGGCGATGGCGATGATGTCAAAAATAATGGCGAAGAGCAGCAGCAGGGGCACGATCCACCTGCATCGGGGGTAGGCGATCCCACAGCGAAACATGACCGACGATCGGAGTGTGTGGAGCGGGTTAGAGAGAAGGACGAGCTGTGGGGCGAAACACTAGTGTAGCGGTGTAGTCCGTTCGATTATATAGCCTAGTATCCTGTGCGTCTTTGCGGAAAGAGTGTCAGTAGATGAGGTGTGGAACTAGATAAAAATGCCCCACCCGAGTGTGTGTCATGCAACCTGTTTTGGGACCTAAGGGCTGGGCTTGTCTGGCAATAGAAGCTGATCTGGCCCAGCCCCGTTCACTGTGTCATATTACACCCAGAAAAAACTGCAACTGTTGATGCGGCTGTTTAACCTGAACCCTGACTCCCAGCAGTGACTTTTGATAATAGTAAACTTGGAAATGTAATTAGGTTGAGGATTACAACAGGTAGCTATGGACCAGGCAGTCAGTGGGAGGGGTGTGAGAGGAAAAAAGAGAAAGACATATAAGATGATGCGCTACATAAAGTCACCACAAGATGGCAGCCCAGCTCACTCTTAACAACAAGAAAACCCATTATCTAATTTTTATACAATTATTGTAAGCTATTTCTCCAGTTCTCTCTTTACAACAAAGGCCCGATATATATTTCGAACCATATAAATCTCAGATAGGTACTGACTTGTGCTTCCGAGGTTCAATACCAACATTGGTATTTTTCCTTTAGATTCTGTGGTTCAAGAAATGTGTGTCCTGTTATGCCCTGATACGCCCTGCTACACCCTGCAGTGCCCTGCTACGCCATGAACTACTACAACTAGGCTACTCTTTCTAGTCATAGTTCTATTATCTTTATTGTGACTATAATTGCCACTGTTCATCACACCCCCAACCGTCAGACAACCGCCTACCAAGAGCCTGGGTCTGTTTCTCCCTAAAACAAAGTTTTCCTTACCACCCGAGGTTTCTCCCCAAAAGGAAGTTTTTCCTCGCCACTGTCGCACTAAATGCTTGCTCTTGGGGGAATCACTGGAATTTGTTGGTCTTTGTAAATTATAGAGTGTGGTCTAGATCTACTCTATCAGTAAAGTGTCTTGAGACAACTCTTGTTATGATTTGATACTATAAATACAATTGAATTGAATCGAATTGAATTGAAGAAATACCATTGCATCTTGAGAAAATAACTAACTACTACAGTTTTAGAAACAAAGTTAGATTGTGGCTCATGAAATTTGGAAGTATAAGCTCAGCATTTTAGTTCATTTTACTTCAGCATTTTAGTTCATTTGTATGTAATTTCTTTATATATTTTTAATAATAATAATAATAATAGTAATATATTTATATAGAACTTATCAAAAACAAAGTTACAAAGTGCTTCACATAAGACAATATCATATAAAACACAGCATAGAAACACATAAAAACACAGCAATAAAAGAATAAAAGTACTAAAATGAACCACATAAAAATAAAAATAAATTGCAGAACCCATAAACAGAAGAAAAACTAGAATCAGATGGGAGGGGGTGCCATACAATTATTTTTTAAGCTTACATTTAAAAGAAGCCACTGACACATTCTGTCATATTTGTTTTATGTCTTAATGTTTTGATTTGGAGTGACTTTATTGTTGATGATGCATATTATGATGCCACCCATAGGCACCTAGACAACTGAATCAATGCTGTCTTTACATTGAGGACCACAATGGAAATAAGTCTTGACATGTGTGCGACTGGCGTTCGTCTCTCTCTTTCTCTCATTGTGCCGACTAAACTAAACTAAAGAAGAAAGTGACACAAATGAAATGAAAAACCTGAATAATCTTTTGCACACACTTCACACACTTTGGTTTTGCCGATTCAAGTGCAATAGATGTATTTTTAGCTTCTAAAAAACACTGCTATCTGCAGACACAAGACACTAGACCCGCCAACCAATTTAGATCCCTCATGTGCAATTTTTGTTATTATTATTTTGTCTCAATTTACTTTATAGTAAGCATTTATGTTGGTTTATATTATAGTATTTAGTGGCTTTTATTTTTTGTAAATAGATGTTAATAATGTATATGGCTGTGCATGTACTTGTACTGCTGCTGTGACACTTGAGATCAATAACATTTATCTTAACTTATGCTAAATGAGTGGTGTTATGCACACATGCAGATGTTTGCAAACAGGACACAGAGGGTAACTCAATGATGATGTGAATCAAATGCTCACCACATGTCAACCCACGCAACCACCTAAAGGGAGAATTTGGTGTTTGCACTCTCTACCACCATGAAAACACCAAATGAGGGAAAATCTTTTGGCAGAATGGCAAACATCTGGAGACAATATGTGGTGCTTCATAACAGTGAATAACAGAACAACTCTCATGAAACGCTGACAGCGATTATACTGGGATAAAGGTGACACTTTCTGATTCACAGCTTTAAGCCCTTCTATAGTTAAAAAAAAAAACTGACGCAATATCTCAAAGAAAACCCATAAGAGCCCACAGAGTCTCACCAGATGACATCATCAATTCGGGCTGTTAATACTCTGATGTCCACAGTGGGGAGACAGTAGTCTGGGTTTGTAGATGTCACATTTGCTGTCAACAACGATTCACATAGCACAATGTTAATTTGTTTATTTAGGTGGATTTTCCTTTTAATATTGAGAGTAGCTGGTACTGTATGTAAGCCCTTGTTTTAGGTGTCAGGCGAGAAATGCAAACCAGCTCACATCAGTTATTCTTTGAAAGAAGAGATTAGAGTATACGTATGTATTTGTGTTTTTGTCTGTGTATGTATGAAACAATACAGGTTGAATAAATAAATTATACTGTAAAATAATACAGGATATGCCACAGAACACCTATCGATAAAGTTTTGAGATCTTAAAACCACTGCTTGTGTAAAAGTTGTATTCCAAGGACATTTTGTTTTTGAAATAATGAGAAATAAATACGAGGACACTGAAAACTGAAACTGATAATGGTATGGAATGTTTTATTTGGGCTGTGGCGGGCCAAGAGATATTAAATAACAATGATTATATGATGGTGAAAAATAACACTTGCTCAGCCATGGATATAATACTATTTTGAGGGAGAAATAAAAAAGATAACATGACAAAAAAAAACAATAATAAAAGTTGTAATGCAGAGTTTGTGCTAAGGGCGTCTTCTAAACATCTTCATATAAACCAGGGAGTCATAATAATCATTCTTTGGCATTATAAAGTTTACAATATTTAATGGTTTTAAAGGGTATGAACACAAACAACTCAAATTGAGTTGAATACCTGAATGCAATTGTACGTGTCTTCAGTCTCTTTATTTTCAATTGCAGTTTCTAGCAGGCACAGAGTTACAACCATCAGTCAGAGCTGGCCAAGAGTAACAGTAAGGATAGAATAACTTTGATGTAATAAATCTGATGACTTCTTGACCTGTGAATAGCATGTCTCTCCTTCATTTAAATGGTGATTATCCAAAGGTACAAAATAACATCAATCAAAGTTTGGAGAAAAAAAATTATATCCTACTCACCTTCCTGATTTATTTCCCATTCAAATGTCAAAGATAATCAGAATTGATGGTCCACCTTATTCAGGGTTGATATAGTGGTTTTGTCAAACTGCCAACTACCATGGGATGTTTTCACATTCAGTTTTAACTTCCTGTCTGGGTTAAGACAGGGAAATTGCTCTCCCTTGATCTTAGCTTCAGTCAACACAGGCTTTATGTCATCTAGTATATCCCTCTGTCGTCCGCTCTTCCTGCTGTCCCTGTCCTTACTGCCGCTCAACAAGATGCCTGGAATCCCACTGTAAAAAATCCTTTATCTAAACAGTAGCCTGGCTTCAGTTACTGTATGCTGGCACAGGTGGTGCTTTCAGGCTTCATTCGTTCATTTTATTTTGCTGACAGGCTCTTGCATGATCTGTTTACATGCGATATCTTTTACTCAGACCCCCACACCTTTTTCCTATTCTGCTCTGCTTCCTTCTTTTCCTCTGTGTCCACTGCTTGCTGTTAGCCTCATATCTATTATTTTAATGTCATACCAGTAACAAGCTGACTAGTAAGTCTTCTTCATACACAGATTTTAGACCAGCATGTTCATGCACACAGACAAGTTTAAGTACTGAATAAACGGTGGTTTTAACTGAGTGGACCGAGGTTAGCTCCAGAGGGACTGAAATGTCAATAAGGGTATAAGCTTCGAAATTAGTCCGATGCTGTCAAGTGTGGGCTGTGAACTTGGCAACTTCATTCCGTTGCAAGTGTAAGAAAATGATTGTTCACAGTTTTCTGTTCCCAACAGCGTTAATTATTCACAACCTTGATCCCACCATTGAGTTAAGTACATTCTGAGAAGAAAACACAGAGCAAGCACTTATTTTCCTGCTCCAATTGCAGTTTTTACCAGTCCACTGTAACTGTAAAACTTTGGATGTAATATTTCTCCATCTCCCGATTCCCCATTTGAGATGACTTGCAAACTCATGGGATAGCGCTGTCCCGGCTGACTCTTCTGCTGGTGTCCTGGCATAGAACAACCAACCTGTACAAGTTCAGTATGACCACCAGGAAGTTCTTGATGGCAAAGAACACCAACATCTGGTGGAAGACTTCATAGTAGGTCATAACAGTGAGCCTGACCACCAGGAAAGGCCCGTCCTGGATAAACAAGGCCTCCAAGATGCTCCACATGTCCGTGCTGTGCTTAGTCAAGAGGGACATCTCCTGGACCCCATGCTCACCCTCACTGTCTGGCTTGGAGTTCACCACTTATTGAAATAAAAAGACAAAAAACAGAAGGTGGAGAGACAGAAGAACAAACCATTTGTTTAGTTGTTTTAACCTGCATTTAAAAACCTAACAAGGGACGGTAGTTGCAAATTAGATATATCTAGATGTCCTGTACATATTACATCTGTTGAACTGCATATCCCTATGTAACAGTGTTTATTGTTACTTTTAAATAAACAAACAAACAATTAGCCTAACATAGTCCTTGATTCTTGTTTAACTAATGGTCCTCTTCCACAAGTCAAGATAAAGGCCTTTTTATTATAGTATCAAGCCATGCAGATAATAATTTTGATGTTTCTTTCTTTTTTTTTTTTTAAGTTTAGAGGTAGGCCTATCATTAACATGAGACTACAACACAATGGATGATTTGTTTTTCAAGTTTTTTTTAAATGTAGTTGATAGAACAAAACTATAGGTCCATTTAGTAGCAGTCAGTAATTATTGGCTTGAGAGAGTTAGCTTGAAAGTGTATTCATTCAGGAAAGATCAAGGTTCACCGTTTTGCTACAGTTGACAGACATGACAACCTTGAAACGGTGTGCAGCGGGCTTTTAGGTCCATTTTATCTCGTTTGGTGGGTTGTTTTGGACGTGTTGCGTTACCTAAATAAGCACGCTTAGTGACCCAAATCAAACACACCCACAATGTTACGTCCCCAACAGGTGACCACAGGTGCATGCTGGATCTGGCATAACGTAACATGCTAAATGCTAATCTCATGGATCCTACAGGTGACTACTGCGTTCACTGAGGAACATTTTAGGCTACCTTCAGTGAGGTGCGTGAGGCCTTTCTGCTGTTTGTGAGTGCAGAGCCTCATTCAGATGAAAACATTTTGAATTTGATGAGCGCAGTGGGACAGAGAGGCTGAGTGGACTGGTTGTACTGGAACAGAGAGACTGGGTGGACTGGTTATAGCCTACTGGGACAGAGAGACTGGGTGGACTGGTTATAGCCTACTGGGACAGAGAGACTGGATGGACTGGTTATAGCCTACTGGGACAGAGAGACTGGATGGACTGGTTATAGCCTACTAGGACAGAGAGACTGGGTGGATTGGTTATACTGGGACAGAGAGACTGGGTGGACTAGTTATAGCCTACTGGGACAGAGAGACTGGGTGAACTGGTTATAGCCTACTAGGACAGAGAGACTGGGTGGATTGGTTATACTGGGACAGAGAGACTGGGTGGACTGGTTATAGCCTACTGGGACAGAGAGACTGGGTGGATTGGTTATACTGGGACAGAGAGACTGGGTGGATTGGTTATACTGGGACAGAGAGACTGGGTGGATTGGTTATACTGGGACAGAGAGACTGGGGTGGACTGCTTGTTTTGAGAACGAACGAGCAGAGAAATTGAACCTAGCAGACTGGAGGACTTTGCGGTGTGTGTGTGTGTGCGTGTGTGTTTGTTGCTCTGTGGTGTAGATTGTGTAGTCTCTATTTTTGCTTTAATAGCCGACAGGTGTCGTGCTAAGGTAGTTGTCTGATAGGAAATGTGCCCCTGGTCGCGGGAGTGCGCATTCAGGGACTTACATTACTCATATTACTACGCGATTTCACTTACATATGCAAAAAGAGCAGGATGACAGGACAACTGTTTAATAGCAAAAACATTGTCAAAGTGCCCTCTAGTAATAAGCAGTGTGACAACCAACCCGTGGGACAACCAACCCCGTTCTCCTCCTCATCTATTAAAATAAATGGTTTATATAGGCTACGCTGCTCATTATGTCATTTTTATTTAATTGTCTGAGTTTTGCCTTTTTTCTGGTTAATTCTAGTAGGCTACAAAGGCTTTTACTTAAATGCAATATTCTAGTACTCTTCAATCCCTCCTTTTATTTGTATCTTAGTACATTTTTACACAAGTACTTTTACTTGAGTAAAATCTATCTAGAGTAACAGTACTTGAGTGCAATATTCTAGTACTCTGTCCATCGATGATGAACATGCTAAACCTGTATGTCAACACTTTCTCTGTTTACATGGCCTTCAAACATACACCCAAAGACACACCCCCATGAGCAGACACAAACAAACTGCACAGACTGAAGGAAAATCAGCTTCATTTGTAAACACAACAGAGCACTGTGTGTGCATTTAAGCTCTAAGTGCTCTTAATGCATTATAACGTTAAAGCTACACATGAAAGTATCACTATCAGGAATCTCAGCATCTATTTGTAAATTATTCATCATTGGGTTGTTAATAATTTAGATCATTAGTGGGAGTTGTATAAGTCGAGAACAAAGATGTGCTGTTTCTAATTACGTTATAATGTTCTGTCTTTCTTTTTTTCTTTCATGAAACACTATCCTTTGTTCCCTCAGACTTGGGCAGGCGGGTTGACATTTTTCTCAGTATAATAAGTTGCAGAAAGACATCTGCGAGTTGGGTCTTGCCTTATAATGGCTTTCTCTTATCAGCGAAGTTGAGAACTGGAGACTTTGTCAGTCCAAATCTACTTATATAATGAACATGTAAGACTGGATTTCCTCCTAAAGACTGTCAACATTTATACAAACTCCTTAAGTACACCCTTTATTTTGTGGTTAAGTCTGTTTTTAGAACTATACATCTGAAAGTATGGGACATTACCATGGCTTGGGAAGTGAAAACAGATCTTTGGATTAAAATTTGACAAAGCTGGAGATAGAGGAGCAAGGGATTTCAGCTAAACTACTTTTCACTGTTTACTTACAGCACTGGCCTGGACGCTGCTGACTAAACACATTGTTTGGATCGCCCCACATTGGGAAGAGGTTATGTTCAACAAAACACGCCTGTATCTGCTTTAATAAGCACCAAAGTTATTGGTTTAAGACACAAACTGACCAGCCAGATGTAAGGGGAACTGCAGCATGCTCCAGGTCCATACAGCTAAGATGATGTAGACCAGCTGAGGGCTGTTCTCTCTGGAAAAGACACATAGGAAATATAGTCAATGTCAGTCCTGTGAGTTTCAATAAATGTTAATGGAATGCTGCTTATTTCATGTATTAAGTGCATTGATATAATGTTGTGATGTGGGGACACAGATTAGGTAACATCACTTTATAAGCATCTATTGTTTATACATAAGTGTGAACATACTTATATTATGCATCACAGAGTTTAGGAGACATATTCATAACCAACAATCAACATGATTAGCCACCCACTTGACATCTGACAGTGTCTCGCTAGTAAATTCAAGGATGTCTGCCGCAGTGCCAACAAAAATTAGGAGAAGCTGCGAGAGCTCGTCCCGCGTGACTCCGCCTCCCAGCGGGAGGAGCCACTTCCCTAAGATGAGGAGGATGAGCAGGATCTGATGGAGAGCCAGGATCCAGTCGTTAGAACATACAGACGATAACACCTGGTTAAAATGCTGTAAAAGGAAGAGAGATTGAAAGTTATTTATTTGTCAATAACGTGAGGGTTTTTCTTATGTTCCATGTTTCCCTTAGTATGCAGCTATAGCTCTCAGCTCATGCAATGCAATGCTACTCGTTTCTGGTAGATATTATTGCGGCAAATGTCACAAATACATACTTTAATATTTTAAAGAAAGGCTTAATAATTTCCTAAGACATCTGGGCACTGTAGTTAACGAAAAAGTGCATACAAAAGTGCAGTTGATAGGGACTATTTTCAGCTTGGTGTGCTTGGTATTGACTCAAAATTAACTACAGTGTTCATGGTAATGATCACAGTGCAACAATGTGGCTCATTATAGGTCTATGACACAGTAATGAGCTATATCAGGCTTTGACAGCACATACAGTACTTATCACTAGCATAAATTAATTATAATTTTTTTTAAATGGGATTTGTTGACAAAAAATTTAAATACATACATACTTATCCTTCAATGACTCCATTATGTTGCACAATGTGAACTTTGTGTTTCTAACTGAAACACAGTAAAGAGCTGAGGCATGCAGCCAGCTTATGGAGGTGTGCCCCAACAAATATTAGCTTTCTAACTCTCCTGGGCTAATGAGTGTGGTGGTGGTCCAACTGTTGTTTATTTAAGCCATTTAAAATGCTCCCCACTAACGGTTATTGGCCACACGGGTTTTCAGTATCTTAAGTTTGTTATTAATGGCAGAAAGTCTCAGCCCTCCAGACTTAGTAAATTGTTTTAAGTTTGCTTACTATGCTGCTCTACAGTTTGCATTCCCAGGTCTATTCTTAGGTCTCTCTTCATCTGAAGCAAAGCAAAAAGACATCTCTTCCTGTGACATCCGGTTTCAGTCAGATCAGGGTGAACGTTACCTTTTGTGTTCTTATTGATTAAAATTGTTCCGGTTGATACTGTTAGTCATAATACTTTATTTGCTATATAGTTGCTATGTAGCCTGGTATCTCAAGTTTGCTATAATTGTCTTGCTGAAGTCAGTGTCTGGATGACTCATGTTTTCTTTTATTAAATCACAACTAAACCAAAATTATTGTCCTGATTGGACCTTAGTATTTGCCAGCATGTTAGATATTCACTTCTTGTTATGTTATAAAACATTGTGAAGTTACATATACTTCTCTACTGATGTAGAAAGCCCTGCAGATTTTGAACAGCTCACCCGGTGACTGCAGAAGACATTCAGAAACCTGTATCTCACTCAAAACAGCATGGATGTTTTTTTTATCCAAGTTTGTATGTGTGTGGAAGCACCAGATACACAAAATAACACCCCAAATCCCATTATTTTTCATAATATGGGCACTTTTATTTGTATCTAGAAGCCTTTCTTCTATGCAAAAGAGGAGAGTGTTTGAACGAATCAACAAAGATAATAGAGAGAGGGCAGCTCTTGCCAGAATCCAGGCCTGTATTTGTGGGAAGATTATTTTTCTCTCCCATTGGTGGATTCTTTCTGAATGATTTAACCCCTGGGGCTGCATCTGGCTTTCCCATCTTCTAATGTTCATGTTTTTCTCTTCTGCATTCACTTCAAAGTGGCAATCAGGGAATCTGTCCAAAACTCCACTCCTAAATGACTGAGTAATTCTCCTCAGGAATTTCAAATTACCCCGATGCTGGTTTGTCAGATTTAGGATTATTATTTAGATAACCACCTCACACAAACACAACACTTTGCCACTGAAGAGCTTGCTTTCAAATAGAGTTTGGCCTTGAATACAGTTGAGAGCTGACGGAGTATCTTAGAATGAGGATACAGTTGCAAAGTATTTTCCAATTTTGACAGTGTGACAGTTAGGGTCCAAAATTAACTTTTTTTTTGTCCACCAGCATTCAAATTGTACAAGCCACTCAATAGATTACACAGTTTTTTGGCTGGTTAGTGAAGCAAATCTACCCACCACTTGCATATTTTACCAGCATTTGGCTGGTAGGTGGAGCTAATTTTGGACCCTGGTGACAGTATATCATTTAGTTTTCTACAGCAATTTACAGGCAAAATGCATCATTTGAGAGCATCAGTCAATATGTTTACAACTCATCTTCATTCAGATTGTTGGCTCTCCATCCTTAAAAAAGGATAAATAGATACTGAAGTATTTGTTCGAAACATGAACGTCTGCAAAAAGGAAGCTCCCAAAGCAGACAATGTGTTATTATGAGTAAGTTTCAAGGACTCTGCTCTTTATGAGTAGACTAGATTAGTTAGTTACATCAAAACCTGAACCATAAGCTACATTTTAAGAAAGATTGGAAAGATTTCCAAAGATTTCCAATAGTTTGACATTTTGGAAGGTTTGCTTATAGGCTTTTTTGTTGAGAGTTGAGCAGATCGAAACCACTCTCATATGTTCAATATAAAGCTACAGGCAGCAGGCAGTAAGCTTGGCGAGTCTGATTTCCTGGAAGCGTCACATGGTGATGAGAAGAGCTGTGATTCACCATTTCGTTGAGAGCTTCTTGAGAAATCTATACTATTACCCCACATATTGTGTGTAATCCAGTCTGCAATGTACACTTGTGATTTAAAAGAAAAACGTTATCGAAAAAACAACAACCTTGATCATCTTTGTTGCGCTTGTTCCTTTCTGTTCTTTGTTGGCATATCGTAAAATGTTATACGAGGCATGTGAAATGAATCTTTCAGTCTGTCGCTCTTACCTTCAGGTAGTTTGTGAGGTTTCCGTTTCCCAGGGTCTCGTTCAGAGTGATCACCTTGCGCAGATTCTCCCAAGAATCAAGGTTTTTGCACTGAAAACAGTTGAAAGAGGCTTTTTTTTTGTATAGTTAAAACTGAACAGCTTAAAGCGAATGCAGAAGTTGAAGGAATCAATAAATGAAGAAATGATAAACTGTAGCTATGTATCCAAAGAGATAGAGTTCTGCAACCCCTCCCTCCTAACCACCAACATCCGTCATTGAATTACATGTTGTTTCAAACACTGACTAAGTATTTGTGTTTCTGGCGTGAAGTACCTGAGGGTGACCTGAGGGGTTCCTGACTTTGTCCTGCTGGTGGTGGAGCTCCAGGATCCAGATGGAGGGAATGATACTTATTAGAAACAGAAAGATAGGAGGAGAAAACCTGCAAGACAACCAACCCAACTTCAGCAACACAACTTCATAAAGATGTAATACAAACCTTAATTCTGTGTTAAAAAGTCAAGCATTTAGAAGTTATATAATTTTGGAAGCCAGGTTAATAAATATTACAATTGTTTAGAGCTGAAACGATTAGTCAGTTGATTCACTGATCAACTGACTAATCGTTAATAGATAATTGATCTCCAAAGAATTAGTAATCATTTTAACCATTCAAGCAAAAATAAAATGCCAGCAATATATACAGATATGAAGATTTGCAGCTTTTGTTTGTCTTAAATACAATATATTTGGGTTTCAGACTGTAATATTTGAAGATAACTTTTAAAAAGACAACTATTTTCTGATCTTTTAAAACCCAAAACATTAATCAAGAGAAAAATGATGATTAATTGATAATGAAAATCGTTAGTTGCATCCCTAATTTTATTATCAATTTGCTTTCATTTAACTACATAAAGTTTCTCCCCTACACAAATCAATGCTTCTCATAAAGCTTAATAACTATACAGGATAACAAAACAATGTTTTGGAGATCTCTGAGCATGGAGAAGGAAATTAATGGGTGGATGTTTCTCATCATTAAAAAAATTACAATCTGACATATTGTATGTTTATTTAAAATGCCTGCTGTCATTGAAGGTTCAACAAAACAAAAAAAACACACAGAGTATTGTTTACAGATTAAATTTAGACATGGAGGAAGTATGTTGGATCAGCTGGGTAAATTAAGTTGTAGGCTACCACCCCATTTACTGTCAGGGGACCCGGTTAGACAATAACAGCGGAAGGGAAAGCAGGATGCAGGGAATTTAGATTTAGAGCGGTGGGGGAAGGGATCAAAACAGGGAGAAGATGACAAAAGCTTAATTTATTCATGCAATATACTTTTCAAATATTCAGCAAAACCAATATGTAGCAAACCAGGTTGTTGATAATAGTTTTACACAAACAAATATTGTAGCCTACATTCACGGTTAAATTGAACTCAAGCGAAATGAAATAATTTAATAATAATGTATTTAGTTTCTACATGCATCATCATCTTACCATTTGTAATCTTGTCCTTTTCGACTCTTTAGCGTTATTATCATTTCAACGACAAGCGGCAGAAAGAGGAAAGTCAGGAACCAGTAAGTGTGATCTTTCTTCACCCATGTCACCCTCCAGACGCCGGTCAGAGAGACGAGGATAAATAACGCTCTGGTGATAACGGCAGATATAAACTTCAACATGCCGGCTGGTTGCAGGTCGGTATTGTGCACCCCGTTATTCCTGAAAGTTAAAATCCTAGAGAGATCCGTGGTTGCAGCTTCAAACGGGCTGGCTTCAAAAGTGAGCAAAAAAACAAAACTGTTGAATTAAGTTTTTCGAAAAAGTGCCCAAAGTTTTAGCCCCGCCTAGAAAGAGAGGCCCGTCCAGATTTATCTGACAGGGGACCAGATAGTGGACAGTGATGGCGCTGCACTCAAGGGTGCTGCTGTTACAGGTTACACGACAAAGAATATAATATAATATTCAGAATGTATTTTAATGATTTATGGATGACATGGTACCGTCCAACGACTCTGTGAATGTACAGAAGAGGGCAGCATCTCATCATCTGTTCATTCACCAGGCATTACAACATGAAGCGCACTTCTTCTGTTGCTGAATCTGTAATTTACGACCTCAAACTGTACCATAAAGTATAATGACTAATAGCATGCACATTATCATTTCCAGTGTAGTGCTTATTCATTTCAGTGTCAGGGCCATGGATGTATTAAAGGTCCCATGGCATGAAAATGTCACTTTATGAGGTTTTTTTAACATTAATATGCGTTCCCCCAGCCTGCCTATGGTCCCCCAGTGGCTAGAAATGGTGATAGGTGTAAACCGAGCCGTATCCTGCTCTGCCTTTGAGAAAATGAAAGCTCAGATGGGCCGATCCGGAATCTGCTCCTTATGACCTCATAAGGAGCAAGGTTACCTCCCCTTTCTCTGCTTTGCCCGCCCAGAGAATTTGGTCCACCCATGAGAGAGAGACATCATGGCTTTCAAACATGCAAAGTGGCAGTTGGTCAAGGCCACACCCCCACCCTCCACCTTGCCCCCCCCTCTCTCCTTCTCAATAGCTACAGACACAGAAATGGCACATACTAAGGAAAGCTCATTGTGGGACTGGCTCTAGTGGCTGTAATTCTGCACCAAGGCTGAATTATTGGAAAAAGACTTCAGATACAGTATTAGGGGACCACTAAGGTCTATATAAAAGCATCCAAAGAGCACCATGTCATGGGACCTTTAAGAGAACGGTCAGGGCTCGAATCAACAGTAACGGTTGCCTAGATTGAGTCAATTGGCAACCATTTTGTGGCCTCTGGTTGCCCTCTTTCCACACATGTGCGTTTACCGTGAAAAGATAACTACAGGCAATGCAGTTTTCTGTTCACGTTAACGGCGCATATTAAAATCCGGTGCTAGTATGGCACTGGTATCTACCGGATGAAATAGCAACGCGGATTTCGGTGCCTCATTATGGTGCAACCTAAATGTCTGATGCTGCGAAAAAGCTTACATAAAACTGATAAACCTTGTGGTGCATTCAAAGTTATTGTAAAATACCCTTTTCTCATCTGTTTTTCTTTTTTTAACAACAATTTACTGGTGAAATAAGTTATTATTGTCAAAAGTTTATTACATTTATAATAATCATTTAAATTCCCCCTTTTTTTGTGCTGATCTGAAAATTGATTAGATCCCTGACTCAAACCGTGATCCGACCCGTGAGTTTTGTCATCCGTTGCACCCCTATTTGAGAGGGCTGGGAAATTATATTGCAAGCCATTATCTCATTGTTTCATTATTAAATTGTGTGGTATAGTTACATAAGAAATGAATTGCTCCAAATATAGGCAGTTTAAAACATGGCAAACATATTAGTTTCGGCAACCAAAAGCTGATGCCTGGTTGTCAAGCTGGCAACCACTTAAAAAGTTAGCGTTGAGCCCTGAGTGAAATCACGTGGAGGCCGTGGTGGAAGAAGTAGATAATTTAATTGTACATATTTTATATATATATATATATATATATATATATATATATATATATATATATATATATATATATATACAACATATATCCATATATATATACAACATATTTAATTTGAAGTTAAAGTAAGTCCTCAATTTAAAAAAAAAAAATTTAAAAGTACAGATTCATTATCAGCATAATGAAGTATCAAAGGTGAAAAGTCTGTTACATTACTATTATATTGTTGGATTATTAAAACTGATTTTGATGCATTTTGCTGTTGCTAGTCATGGTGGAGCTAATTTCAACTATTATGTAGACTGTAGGATAGTTTATCTCCCCATGCAGGAAATAACACATCAGACCAAGTCCTTGCTAAAACACACAAACACAGACACAGACACACAGACACACACACACACACACACACACACACACACACACACACACACACACACACACACACACACACACACACACACACACACACACACACACACACACACTCTCTCTCTCTCTCTCTCGCAAGTCATTTTGCCCTACTTGGCTGCATGCTGAGTACATTTCTATTCATATCAATCTGGCCAGCCAGTGCAGGAGAGAGGAAACAGTAGAAAGGCCTGGGACCTTGGAAAGGAGACAGACTTTTCCTGTCTTTGTTCCAAAATGTCTATCATCATTTGGTTTGCATCACGTAAAATCACAATGAGATTTTCAGACAGTGAAAAAGTAGGGGAGAGAGTTACCAGCTGCATACATGGGGAGTTCTGTTACATCCTGCGTAAAAAAACATTGCAGGTTGAGTTTTTTAAGAAACCACTGGTGTATTTGTAAAACATGTCTCTATGAAGGTTTCTGGTTTCCAAGTGACTGAAGTCTAGAATAAACAACAGCAACTTAATCTGTCACAGAGTGAGAATCAGTCAGTCAGTCAGTCAGTCAGTCAGTTATAAAGGGAAACAACCCCTCCTCTGTTGACTGCGACAGAACGGCCATCCAACATTATTCCACATGGCTGGTGTTACCCAGTGATTCTGTTTGAGGGGGTGCTGTTTAAGACTGTGTGGAGATGATAATGACAGAGATGGCCGAGGGGCTCTGGTCACTGATCACAGAACAGTGATTCCCTCCATGCTGCCGCTTCAATCAGCACCGCTACAAAGCTCATGTAGAGCTACACCATTTGCTGTTGTCAGCACAAAAATAATCTTTGTAACATAGAATAGAATAAAATATACCACAGCGGAGCAATGGAAACACTGTGAGGTCATTGTTTGAAATATTGCTGGTTATACAGACTACAAAGGATGATAAGTATTATACATAAGACATAACTGAAAACTATTTATATAATTAAGGAACTAAGGGAGGCAAAAATAAAATTAAAACTGCTTCTTATGTTTACACACAACAAAAAAAGATCATGTAGCTCTTAATTAGGTATGCATGATTCCACTTTTTCTCTCCCAGAATGATACCTAAACTAAACACACAACCCATCAAAATAAAAAATAAAAGTATTTGTACATTATGCTTTATTCACCAAATGTTTTTGGCTATATTTCTTTAATCTGGGTGGTGTCTGAGGTTATTGAGGTTGACATCTGAGGAAAACAATGAAGGCAGTATCGGCAGAAATGTCTGGTTAATAAAGCGTGGTGCAGTAGAGAATAGTTTTTATTTCGTTGCATTCACACACCTACATTATCTTTAGCACTGTGCATATGTTATTGGTCTCTTCAAAAAGCTTTATCTTTGTCTGGTTGATCCATATAATAACTGGTGAAAATACCGAACCAATGTTTGGGATTGGTGCAATGCCCTGTATACTTCATTTGTTTTGTGTCTGCTTGCATTCTGTGACTTCATGTGTTTAAAGGTAAACAAAGGAATGTACTTCTGCATTGCTGTAGTCTTATAGTATATATTTCTATAACTTTTCTTGGTGTAAATGCCCACTGTACATAGGCTAGCCGTGAGTTTTTCCTGCAGTTCAATAGATGTGAGTCATCCTGCCTTACAAATCTAGATTTTCATTCGTTAAGGTTTCAGCTGACAGTTTAAGTGTTGCATTCCTGAAGAACTGTTTAAAGGGATTTCACCCTAATAAGAAGGAAATCCAAGTATAAACACTGAAGTTTCAAGCATTAAAATAGTAATATTAAAACCACACTGGGCTTCAGTAGAATATTGGAGGCATTTCAGGTTGTATCCAAAGCTGCAACCTGCCCTCAGTGGTGGGTGAAGTACTTATCAATACCAGTGTACAAATACTTTGTTACAAGTAAAAGTCCTGCTTTTAAAATGGTATTTAAGTAAAAGTACGAAAGTAGCATCAAAATATACTTTAAGTACCAAAATTAAAAGTACTCACTATGCAGGCGGGTACTTCAAATTGTACACTACTTGAGTGTATTTACTTATTAACTTTCTACAACTGCTTACCCATGAACATCCATGTTGTAATGTAGAAAGCAACAGTGCAGCTTTTATCAGTAGTTTGTGATCAGCAGCTACACCTCTCTCAAGACTGGCTAATTAATACCTTGGCTATTGTGTTACACAGTAAATTACACTAATCCTGTTTAATACAGCTGTCACTAGCTCCATGTCATTACTGTTGTATCCCAACAGGTGGCACTCAACACCACAGCTTCCAGGTGGAGCAGGGCAAAACAGCTCTGGGAGTTGCACCTTTATTAGTCAACCATTTATGCTAATTGACAAAAGGCTTGGCATACAATTTAAAAAAGGAGGGGGGACAGATAAAGAGGTGTTATTAAAATTAGAAGCCATTGCTTCTTGTGTGTGTCAGTCTATTTTTAGGGATGAAAAATGCTTTCACACAGTTACCAAAGCTCAGTGGATACAACTCATATTTTCCAAAAGAGGGCTCCTTTTAAGGAGAAACCACAGAATCCATTCCTCCTTTGTTTATTCATTTAATTTCATGGCAGCTGCGCCTGCTTTAAAGCCATGTCAGAAACAACCCAAGTAGATTGTTTCCCAAATATAAACTTTCTTTAAACAGTACAGGTCACGGGTGAAGCAGGTGGCTAAATGGTCACACAGCTCTAGCCTTGATTCTCTCTCCTTGTTTCAAAAATACTGTTTCAACTTAGGGCCTTGCAGAGTCACACATGTCAGGCATTTGCATGGGAGAAATTGGACATAAATGGGTAACACATGACTCATTCTGTCTCAGCCCCAACAGCTGCAACAGGCCAAGCAGTTATTGGACAAATATGATTCGCCTCTGAACACAGCGAGTCTTCAAAGCTTTTCCAATGTGGAATCTTTAACGTAAGCTGAAAAATAAAGAGATATTGAAGGGGATTTTGTGTGAAACATATTGAGTTACATTTAAACCATATCATGAGTATTCTTTTTCCTTTCACTCACAGGATTTCTTTTTTTGCCAACGTGAATTCTGCATCAGCAATCAAAACAAAAGGCTATTATGCAGCGCAGTGCTGGCCCCCAGTTGCTACTTGGCTCATATTCCCTGTACAGTAAACAGCCCACAGATGTTTTACATTGATATTAAGAACCTTAATTTGTCCTGTGCAGAAAAAGGCCAAGCATAGCATGGGGATTAAGTTCTCAGCCATGTATCACACACAGCACAGACAGCAATCTCATTTAGCTTGAGTGAAGTTTACAGTGAGTGGGTTTTGCATAGATCATTAGTTGTCTCAAAATACCTCCCTGTCACCATAGCAACTTCAAGTGACTGCTAAATTGCCTTATAAAATGAGATAAATTATTAAAGCTGAGAGTTTTTTTTCTTCTTTAATGTGTGTGCTCAGACTCTGAGCTCTGAACAGAATACTGTATTTCCTCTCCAGCGCTGCTGTAATGGAACAATTCAGCAGTTGTCAGTAATATTTCAAAATGTATCCATTGTCTCCATTCTTGAATTGGCTGATTGTCCTGATTTGCTGATATATCACAAGGATTACACAGATTACAACAGTATTGCACACATGACAACTGAAGCTGTTATCCAAATAGAATACATTATGACAAATCGGTGTAAAACGGCTGCATTGTAATTGCCTATACACACACACGGTTATTTGACATATATATATAATGCAGTACGCTCAGCCCAGATGGGAGGGTGACACGCACCAGTGAGTAATCTGATCATAGATGTCTGCTGACATTTATAGCCGTTTTATAACAATTCAGTGTTTGACAGAAAAGGCAGTTGGTGATGTGTTACACAGATGGTCACTGTCCTCAGCGACTTCATAGTCAATGATAGTTTGACCACTGGGTGTAATAACCTGACTGATGTTTGAAATGCACTGTAAATGCTGAGATCAGATTTGGAATTAATGTATTCCTCAGATGCAAAGGTGACACTGTGACCTCTTTGCTTAAAAAAGCTTTTTTTGGGGGTTCACCAGTGTTCGCCTCTCTCTCTCTCTCCCTGCACTGAAAACATGCATAACTCACAAGCAGTAACTCAATCTAACAAAATGCCTTTTCAATCACTCTCATCTTTTATAGTTATACCCATCATACATTTACATAAATACATTATTCATGGTTCTAATCCCGGTTTCAGATGGGGAGATATAAAATGCGACTGTGTGTGTGTGTGTGTGTGTGTGTGTGCGAGCGTGCGTCTCCTGATGTGTATGCAGATGGCAGGGGAATGAAGCAGCCTATTTTGTTTGCAGTTTGCACAGTTCTGATTCAGCTGAGCACTCTCCATCAATGAAGCAAATTTACATTTGCTGTGGCGGTAATAACCTAAAACCCATAGTGATGTTAACACTTGTATACACTCAAATTCACGTAGCCCTGCCGCATGATTACATTTGTGTGGCGCTTAATAAAATGACTCACTTGACATTATCAAACAATTCAGCTGTAATAGTGGCCAATGAATGTGAAATTGTGTTTTGCAGGCAATTAGTTCATTGTCAAGGCAGTTATTCAGACTGGGCCAACCAATGTTTGTCTTTTGAATTACTACGCCTAACATACATATAAATAAATTATATTAGGTATGATGAATAGCCGCAGCCTCGAATGGATACAATAATTGGTTTGTTGGAAATGTCGGACCTCAATTTCATATTTTGTAATTGAATAGATACTGTAGATTGCACAAAGCATGATGAAGTATGGTAGCTCAGATAAACAAGTGTGATATCAGATATCTGTTGTGAACAGTAATAATCCACACAGTTCACTGCATGCAGTAACCCCTATGATGTTCTGAAGATATCACTGGCTCACAGATATTTATGAGCTAAATCAGTAAATATTCAGCCAACAGTACACCGGCTGACACCTGCTAATACACACAGAAATCATCTCAAATAGCCTCCAGATGAACATCAAACGTAAGTCCTGATTAAAAGCAACCCTTTCACTAAATTAATTGGATGTCTTGTGCGCATGTGCTGTCCAATGAAGGTGGAGTTGCATGTGATTTTAAGGAGAGAAATGTAACACCAGGTTATAATGAGTCTAAGAGGCTAAAATTAGCCCGGTAACATCACTCAGATCTCCTGTTACCTTTCCTAAAGTCACCCTGCAGAAGGGGGCCATTGTGTGATTACAGCAGCACAAAGACTCAGGTGTAAAGTTACTACTGAAACGTGTTCCTGTGGACAAATTTACTTGATGGATTTTTTATGTCCCAGGGCTTTCCAGTGATGATAGATGGTTTTCCACTGGGTAATGCAATTGTGCATGTGGAATGAGTGGGAGATTGAGTGTGTTGGCCTAATTTCTCAGAAGCTTTCTTGCTTTAGTTATCTGTAGGTTTTCATAATGCCTGGCGCTGCCATTACAAATGTGGATCTTAATATCACATTAAGAGAGAAAAATTAATGAGGGAGAGAGATTTGGTCATGTAAGAGAGAAACATGAGTTTAAATAGAATATTAAAAAATAAGTAACCTTTTACATTGTGGTATTGCTACTTTTACTTAAGTATAAGTACTTCTTTTCCCACAATAGAAAAGAAATCTCTAGCACTTTAAGTTAAAGTGTGTTAGGCCCAAAACATCCCCAGGCTTACTGAACAGAATGAGATAAATAAATAGTAATAATAGTCCAAAGCTTTGTCATTTTTAAAAACCTCTACCAGTTGGTACAAATGCCCATTAATGGTACAAAACTGAATATTGCCATTAGAAAATAAAGTTTCCTGATGATAAATATAAAAACTTGATCACCCAACATTATTCCATTGCATATTTACTGAAATTGTTATATTAATATGATATGACATTTGAAGGTGTATTGAATGAATGAAAACAGTGATAACATGGTAGAGCCAGAGTGCTGCTGCTGATACTGGTAATAAATGACACAAAAACAAAGCCTCATTTAAACCTCCAATAACTGATTCTATGGCCACTTAGGGGCAATGGAAACAAGCTGTAACAAAACACTGACCTTCATATTATAATTTGTTCAGTTAATATGGCAAACCTATTAGCAAATCATTGCCTATTTTCACATCCAGCAGATTCTGAGTAACATTATAATTCATTTGGAGGCGTGTTTCTGGCCACCTGACCAAATATGTCCAATATATACTCTCTTTTTAGCTCAGTTTTGCTCTCTACCAACTTCTGAGGGAAATATCTGGCTCTAGCAGCTACATGCTCCATTATGTTCAACAGCTAGTTGCTAACTTTATCTGTGTGCTGTTTGGTGCTGGGCAGGTAGTGGTCAGTGCGGGTTTATCAGATGTAGATGTTTAAAAGTTCTGTAAATGAACATTTCCATCATTTGAGGCTTATAGCCTAATTACAAAACTATGTGGTAACTGTTTTTTGTTTAAAATTAACTAAAGAAATGCAAATAAATCATTTTCCCATTACTTTCTTCTGGGGTTAGGCCATCAAAGGGTTGATTTGAAGTTATCTGCAGCTCTCTGTGGGTAGATTTCTTACCTGGAGCTCTGTGGTGGTTAAATAGTCAATATTATGTTTGAGCCATTATAACTGACATTCCTATTCATTATTAAGACATGTCAACATATGGTCACACTTATGTAGAAATATGCTATTTAATGGCTTTTGTATTGCTTTGCTGTGGTTGAAACTGTAACCCCAGCTCTCTGTTTTGGGGTGACTTTCCAAACTAATTTGCGGCTTCCTGCTGCGGCTGCCTCATTTTATAGAATGTGGAACACCTGTGCTGAGAAAAAGTACGGTTTTACCACTTATCTACTCGTTGTATGTTTGTGCTATATCCAACAACAAAAGCAAGTATCTGCCTCAAACATATTTCCCCTATATCACCCATAAGGCCTTTTTTAGTGCTTTGTATTTGTAAAAAATGTTTCAGGCTTCTCACTCATGCAGTCAACACAACACATTAATAGTGAAACAGTGTTTGTGTCAGAGCTTTTAAAACGAAACAAAGAATATTCATATACTGTAGATCTTATTTCACTCCATTCAGAAAATGCCCCAATAAACAAATTTACAAGCAGTGATTACAAAAGTGAAGAAAAAAAAACTGCTTGATAATGTAAACTGAGTCTGAAGTGTAAACAACCTGATTCACAACCCACATATGAGGCTCAACTTAAAGAGGGTTACTTTCAGATTTACTTAGGGGGATTTGAGCTGTAACCGGTGTGCCTAAAATTAATGTTAAACTGTTCAATATGGCTTACAGTGTATTCCTCAAGCTACTTATTTGACTATAGACTAATGTAGAACCCTTATAATTTCAAGTTCAGTCACGAAGATAAACCATGTAAATGTATATTATTGTTTTCCTTTATTAAATCTTATCTGATCACAAAGACATGTTGAGATAAAGAGAAGCAGATTAAATTTCTAAATTCTGATTGTTATATTAAACATGTGTATTATAGGGTATATGCTACCGCTCAGTTTTAGGAAGATGTTCCTAATATTTTGACATTATATTTTGTCGCAATAGCTCTCTCTTTATTCTCTCTTCACAACAATCCAAATCAATATTGCATCACAACATTGTAGTCGCTGCTGGGCTCTGGCTGTTGACAAGCAAACACTTGCAATTGCCAGATAAGAGCTCTAGTGGTGCCATTGATTAACCAAGGACTTCATTATAGTGGCTGCCATTAACAATGCAACCCCATTGATTCAGCCACTGGAATGGCTGGGAGAGAAATCGGGAAAGATAACACTAAGAGTCGTGGTTTATATTAGATTCACTGCAGGATGCCAGCACTGCTGCAGCGGCATGTAAGACAATGAGCCTCTGTGTAATCCACCTTTTACTCCAAACTGATGCACTAAACTGGTACTTAAAATATCTGAGTGTCACAGAACATTGCCTCAGCTATTTTAGTATTAATACATCATGTTCTGCTGCTTTTTCGAATAGAGGGCAGTGAAGAGGAATTATGCTGGTGCCATTTAGAGGACTGAAATTATGTATTATATATCTTGATCCTAAATATTCTATATTGCATTATATTATATTATGTTATGATCTATTGAACCCCAGGTAAAAGTTGCCACTGTATGTATTTAAAGATAAAACAGCAGCAGAACCAGAAGAGAGAAAAATAAAAAAACATGTCCGTTTGGTAGACAGGAATACACTTTACTGGATGTGAATCAATGCGTCTGTATGCTCTGCCCGTCATTTCAGGAAAAAAAAACGCATTGCGTAATATTGTACTTGAAATAGCTGATGTCAGAAGTAGGCCTATGTCGCTGTTGCATGCTCTGTGATCTGAGTGGTGGATAAATTCAGGGCAAAGGCTGGATGACAGTGGAGAAACAGCACAGCGCTGTGGACGGAGAAGGTACCTCTCAATACATGAATAATTCCAGACAGCCGATAAAATACAGCTGACACATTCAGCAGCGGAGACTGAAAGGACAATGAGTCCACACATGTAAATAGAAAATAGAAACCGTAAAGTTTGTGTTACTTCGTATAAATATCATAGCTATAATTAATAAATCATAGTTTAATAATGGTATCCTAATACCTTTGCAATTCCCCGGTGTTTATGGTAATAAATATTAATCAACATAATTATATAAGAGGCTTTGATCGTGCAAATGTGTTAACCCGTGTCAAATATATCCCGCTGTCTTCACAAGGTCAGCGCAGCGTTTTAAGATGATTTATGTCTGCATAATGGACCGCCTCGTGAATTCTGTCTCGTGACGCCCCGCTTTCTAACTCGGCCAATTTTGTCTTTTCATGCTCGCCTCAAAATATATAAAGGGCATTATTTTCAGCGTTAATGCCAACCTGCGCGCCTGAGCCATAACGCAAAGCAAGTTCCGCTCAAAGCGAAGCCGGCAGCTCACGGGTCCCACATTGCCTTTTGAGGAATCATTTGATAGCCCTATTAACTTTCATGTAACATTGTTTCTTGAAGGCATCCACAGCAAGCGGCTCAGTGTCATTACTGCGAGAAATGTGCTTTCATAGTGAACGTCTTTTACAGAAGTCCTGGAAGACACAAGGTCTTAGAAAAGCTCATAAACGCAGAATATTAGCACAAATGAAGCTTCTGTAGGCAGATAATTTTCCGAAAACGGTATTTTGTATTTTTAAAATACAACTACTATTTACTGATGATTGAAAAATCGTGATGTTTTTATGATTATGTGTTAATATTTTGTCCAAACACGTGATTACGCTTAATAGAAATTCGCCAAAAAAATACTGTCAAAGATTTACTTAAATAAATAAACACGCAGACTTACACGATATTTAATGCAGTGCTTTTACCACAAAGCATATTTTTCCACGACCCTTTATCGAATAATACACGATGTTTTAAACTCTACAGAAATATGTCCCTTTCAGGACCTTCGACGATCCATTCAAGCCAGCAAGTTTGGAGAGCGTGTTGAGTTTAATCAATTCATAACGTCGAGATGGAGCCGAACTCACTGAAGGTAACGTTTGTTATCAACCGTCTATTTATTTTATTTTCGCATTGCTCTAATCGCCACCTGCTGTAAACTGTGCTCACGTGCCTAATCCACAAAAGTTTGACACAGTGCATTTAGTATGACCACATCTGTGTCATATGTTGAACATCTAAAAATAGTTACATGATACCAATTGTGTGCAGTAAACTGAGATATTCTAATGTGATATTTGCCAACCGTGCGCAATTACGCATGGATATATGAAATGTTTGTGTCCACTAAGCTACGATTTGTTTACCAAATGAGTTGATAAGCCATTCATTATTTTCTCCGTTTGTGTTTTTCCTCTACAGTGGGTGGGCTCGACTTGCGGTTTACATGGACCATATATATTCTATAAAGCCTTTAAATTTAACCGGGACGGCAAACCGAGGCTTCTGTCTCTCGGAGACTTTTTCTTCGTCAGATGTAAACCGGAGGATCCTATTTGCATAGCGGAGCTTCAGCTGCTCTGGGAAGAAAGAACAAGCAAGCAACTTTTATCAAGCTCCAAACTTTATTTTCTACCCGAGGATACTCCCCAGGGACGGACAGTCACCCATGGAGAGGTAGGAATATTAATCGCCTGATGAATAATAATCAATTATTGGAGGTTTCATCGTGTTTATTATTTGTGTTCTCCTATGTTCGCGAGCATTTTATTAACCAGCATCTTTGCTGCATTAGGAATTGGCAGTGTTTGTTTAGTATCCGGTGGCATACATTCATAAACGCATGTATCAATGCTGACATTGATGTACCCGAGCAGTTAAAGGATTGACCTACAGCGGTATTTGTTCTCTAGTTTTACTTTAGCCTATTTGCCTATTGTTGTGTCAACTGCTGAATGTGCACTTGTCCAGCTGCGCTCAATAAGCTGCCGCTGCGCTCTATGGGGTTAATTGTGTTATAAAGGGGAAAATCCGCAAGAATCCTGCGCCTAGGCTGTGTCATTTCATTTCTTGGTAAAGCGTGTCAAATACTGACATATGGGCGGAAATTGCGAAATGGCAATGAATGCATGGGGTCAACCTGGCTCAGATCGTTCGGTACAGAAGTTATTAGATATTTTGTAATTCCGCCTGATGTTGAAAGAGGCAAAGCGAGTCATAAAGCGTGGCAGAGCACAGCCAGCTCTGACACGTTTTAACTACTCTCCACGCTTTGCATAATTTTCCATGTGGACATTTCCATCCTCAACAATGTGATATTGTCAGCTCACATTTGTGGCAGCACTTAAGACGCCTCTGTGTTACATTACGCTGTTGTTGGCACAGAAAATCAATAGTTATGATTGACTGTGACCATATGTGGCGCTTGTGATCCGGTTACATCGTTGCACTGAATGGCATTACTCTGATATTGAGGTTTTTTTTTCTCACCGACTGTAAAACAAATTATGTGTTGTTTTATCTGATATTCCTTAACCATCACTTTAATTACGACTCCCTGCTTTTGATCACTTGCGCCTGGATGGAAATATTTCTCTGCTGCTGTTATATTGTTTATAGGGAAGGACAAAGCAGTGTTTGTACTCGACTCTTCCGCTGATGGTTTACTTACATTCTTTCCTCTTGAGTAATAGAGTGGCTATCACATTTCCCTTTCATGAGAAAGGTGGCTATTTATGGGCTGCCGCTTAGACAAGCTATCATCTTTGTGGCAGAATTCTTCTATGAACGGGTATCATCTCCTGAAGCCTTCTCGCTTTAGCCTTTAACACGCTGCAATTATTTAGTAATTACTTTAAGTGCATGCATCGCCGATCTTGAGGCCACACTTGCGCAATGACATGTCAGCTCCGCCCCTTACCCAAAGACTTATTTGCAATGCAAAGTGCTTACATTCCAGTCCATTGGGTATATCTGGAAAATATTATATTAACTACCAGAAGGGCTGCAATGCAAATGCAAATCAAATCACAAAGAATCAAGGAAACACAGAATGATTCAAGACGATTAGCATCTGCTGTATGTGTATTTGGTAACAGAGTACAAGCATAAGAGGAATAAAACCTATTTCCCCTGTATGAATTATGCAGCAACTTGCATCGCAGCACACAATCCTGCAAGCACCAGAGACAGTCAGATGCACTTGCTTTGAAGTTGCAGTCTGCTTATAGAATAAGCCAGACAATAGAATAATATAGTTTGAGGATGATATATTTAAGGACAATGTATTTGCCTGCAGGCTGACCTTAATTAAAGGGCTTGTCAAACCTCCTGCTCTCAGCAAATCGGACTACTTACTGTACTGTATATTACACAGTGGAAATTGCCCTGACAACTTCAAGTCAGTTTATGACCTTCACTGAGCCCATTCAGATTCTCGCTGACTTTGCCCCATAACACTAATCTGCTCTGTGTGAGTCAGCTAGGAGTGCTTTACAGATGCAACCCATAATCCAAAGAACAAACAAGAAGGGTAAACCAGCCTCACAAAAAGCTGTGATATTAAAACTCATTGGCTGTGCCTGAGTGATGCATGTGTGAAAAGATTATTTGTGTTTAAAATGTAAACACTAGAGAGGCCTTCATTTTTAGCTACACTGGGAAGTGGAGTTTATAAACCTCCCATTAGTCATTTTTCTTCGGGACTCTGGTTGCATATAAAGACAGATTAATGGCTGTTGAGTTACTCTGTGAATCTGTAATTGACTGGCTGAAAATCAAGAGTTCAAATTAGCCTAGTGACTCATACAGATATGAACTTGATAACACAGCTCTCAGGAAGTGTGCTATTTTCACAAGGTTTTAGTGCTAAAAGAGCACATCATGAGGTAAAGCCACAACTTGGTGTCATTGAGGCTCATGACGTTTATTCTTAGATTAACTCTTGAATATTTTTACACATCATAAAATGGAAGCAGTGTTTGACATCTGACATGTAAACAACTAGTGCTGTGTTGCTTCTTTTCTCCATGAAATCACAACTCGTACAGTATTATCTGAAGCCTGAAGCACAATATCATCCAAATACCAAAAAGCACAACTTTTCTTTTAAGACATCAGAACAGCCATATATTGAACTAGCTCACTGGAATTGGATTACTGATTCACTTGTGTTCTCAGCGCTGAGGTATGATGTAATTTCCTGGTTATTTCTCAGGTATTTGTTTGCTCTGAGCCTCTCCTGTGCTGTGTTTGCCATGTTTTGCTGTGCTGTGCGGTGACAAAAGGAACCAACCCATGACCTACTGTGCTTGTTTTTCTTCTGTCACAGGGTTGCAGGTCAATTCCTTTTTAAATGCAGCCAGATTTAAAACCAGTCAGCTTTGGCTCCAAATAAAAATAATGATTCATTGAATAAACCTAGCTCTCGGTGCCTGTGTTTGCTGAATAGTTGATGAACAGATCCAGATAAAATGCATTAATCTATTTATTCTGGGTTAATTATTAAGTCCATATGTGGAGGAAGCTCTATTTTTCATTGTATATCAGCCTGACAAGCAGTGTTTACCCCCACCAGTTGAGCTCTGCTTGCTCTTTAAACAGGCTTTGTGTCGAGTTGCTCACCCATTATGACAAACCCTCTATTGGGGCCTCTGCTCTATTAGTCTGCCTGCAAACGGCCACTGACTAAACAGTCACATGTGTTTTAAAACTCATTGAGTGACACATTATTTCTTCTCACTCCAAATAGCCTGCCTCTCCTGCTGATACTGCTCGCTGGCTGTAATACTTTCTGTTTTTGGACCCCACATTTAATGAGAGAGCTGTTGTAGATAACAACTCATCTCACACATCACCCACTTATTGTATACTCTGCTCCAAGCGGTTAATTGCTAATGCTTATCTTATACTATATATCCCACTTTGGTGCAAATACAGCAAGGCACTCTTAATGGAAATTCACAACCACGGTGAATATTTCTGGATAATGTTATATTAATGTGCTATTATCATCACCTCTGATTTCATCTGACCTCTCTTCTCCTCTATTCTGTCCCTCTAGCTGACAAGGCTTTGGCACAAACTCACACACATGCATTCATACACACACATACACTGACAGGCTGGGGACTGCAGCAGTAGGCCAGTATTGATTGCTGTGGAAAACACTTTGGCATGCGTCCAGAGCCATTTCTTCAGTACATGGCAGTAGTCCATGCATGTGTTTCAGTGCTTGGAAAGCCAGCTTGTAGGGAAATTAGATTGTATTCATTTGCTGCTTCTTTGATTTTTCCTAAGGGAAAAACCCTGAATGGGTAATATCGGCATCTGGGATGCTAGTTGAGTTAAGTGTAAGTGGCTTAGGTATGCAACCAGCATTTTGATGGATAAGGTCGCTCTGCTGAATGACTCGAGTGTAAATGTGATATGGCTCATTTTTACAGTAATCTTTTTAGAACATCCATACCGCTGCCTTGTCTTGGCCAGTCTGTGCATTATACCAAATCTCCCCATTCACACAACAATGGCAGGAATTTAGAGGTGGTGGGGGGGCTTTTAGCGTGCATGTGTAGTGTGCTCGTATGTGCGCCTCCTCTAGCCGCAGAACAAGTCATTAACTCTGAACACTGCCCTCCAGTGAATTCCTCACCATTGCTGAAATAGCATGTAAATTATTACCAGCTTTTTAGGATAGTGTAATTTAAAACCTTTAAAACTGAATACCCCAGACTTCAAAGGCTATAAAAAACCCACTAACATTTCCCATTGGTTTAGGAGTTGTCATTCACATCCTTCGCAATCTTCTGATTCTTCTTACCAAACTGTTTTGTGTCTTTGCAGCAGTATATCAGTAATGATATGTTACAGCAGCGGCCCGTTTGTCAACACACAAGTTACTTTTTTTGTGCTCTTGGGCTTGGCTTTTTCCACTTTGTCATTGACTAACCACTTGAACAGGCAAACATTTGCCTTGATGCATGACTCCAGTGCCCCTGGCTACAGTGGATCATTATTATAACCTTTGAGGAGAATACAGCCACAGATGAGAAGCTCTTGCTTAATACTCCAGCCAATATTTCTCATTCCTAACTGTGTTTTCTTAAGCATGTGGAATCATCAGGCACTCAGTCTGTTTTTTTGTCTTGTGTGCATTTGTTAAAATACGAGAGTACAAAGCTGCTGTGATTCAAGGGAGCTGACGCAGCTTTTTTGTGGTGTCACCTTACATGATGGATTCCTCACCCACTTTCAGAAAGCCTTTGAAAACTCTTGTTATATTGCTATTTTTCTCTGTCATTATAACTGCGAAAGAATGCTAAGTTCATATATCACCCCAGCTCATGTAAGAGCAATCTCTTAATGGAAATGGTGAATAAAAGATGAGTTCAGCACCCCTGCAGATATTAAAGCAACTTTTGTGCACATGAATAAACTGTACGCATTAAGTGGCAGAACATTATGTGCAATGATTCTCACCTTTAAATGTTGTACCTTGAACTCTTTCTCATCTTGAGTCTCAAAAAACATATTCTAATTCAATTGTCCCTGGCTTACTCCCCAGAGCTCCCTTTTAATTCCCAGATAAGTTTGTTTTGGGACACTGAAGCCAAGGTCAGTCATGGGTAGGGGAGATAGATAATGAACTCATATTGTGTTTCATACCCTCGTTCTCTCTCTCTCTCTTCTTCTTTCTCTCTCCTTCTCCTGCTCTCTCTATCTCCCTCTCTGTCTCTTCATTGTCCATGTCACCATGTCCATTACTCAATTACTAATCTCCTTTGGCCCTAGGAATTCCAGTGCTGACCTCTCTGAGGCAGCAGGCTGAAACCTTCCCAGCATGACAGGAGTGTGTGTGTGTGTGTGTGTGTGTGTGTGTCAATGTGTGTACCCACAGTATAGAACGAGACCCACCCACTAGGAGCGTGCACCCCTTGACTCCCGAGCTGAAAGTCCTGTCCGAGCGATGAGACGCTGCGCTGCAGAACGCTGACAGTCAGGAATGTCTCTGTTCGAGCACAGTGGCGTGGATTTCTCGCAGGGAATTGTTCAGAGTGATATGGAATATTTCAGGCTGCATTGTTTCTAATCGGATCACCAAATATAGAATTGGAAATGTCCCTAAAGTGCTGTTTTGCCACCAGTGCACCACCGCATCCATATAAATTAAATGATATGGATTTTAGTGAGTTTAATTTCAATGGGATTGCTGGAGTCATGGGTTGCAGGAACAGAGTAATCTACAGTTTCACAGCCAAAGTCTGTTTTTCCTCCACTTTCAGTCCATTATGTGCAGTCATAGCAATGAATTCACTCAGTAATGTTTTTGGAGATATCATGCTGCCGCAGTAATAACATGAATTATTGATAGAAGAACGGAGACAGAATGTAACATTCAGCTGTTAATGTGTCACCTTGCATTTTAACTCAATCATAAAACAAGCAGTTAGAGACTATGTACGTTTATTGATGATGAGGTTTACGTTTAGGATGTGTAGGATTCAGAGTGTATACATTCTCTTAATGCATCTGTGTAGGAAGTGTCACTGAGATGACAACAGGCTGTTTGGTATGTTGCTGATGTGGAGTGTCACGTCTTGGCTGTGGGCTTGCAGTCCTCTGACCTATATTATCATGTGGCCTGCTGGCTGCGTCTGCCGCTTTGCTTAACTATTAGCTGCCTAACTGGAAATGACAGGGCAGTGTGGATGGGCAGCATTTACAGAAGAGCAGGTTTCTAAAGCACATCTTAAATACCAAAGCAGTGAGTGGAAGACTCATGCAATGCTTCTGGAATGATTAATAGGTGTTATGTTTAGTGCTGAAATAATTAGTTGATTAATTGATTTTACAGAGAATGAATCAACAACAATTTTAGTAGTAGACAAATCGTTTAAGTCATTTGTTTGGCAAAAATGTAGGGATACAATTAACAATTATTTTCTAGATTCATTGATTGGTTTATAAAATACAAGAAAAAGCCACAGTCACATTTTCCCTAAAGTTTAAGTTTAAGTTTAGTTTATTGTCTACATTAAAAGGTACAATTGTAGATTAAAATGCAATGAAATGCATCTGCCTTGGTTTATGCCTTTACATTTCCTGTTTTGTCCAACCAACAGTTCAAAACCCAAATATATTCAATTTGCTATTATTATGGACAAAGAAAACTAGCAAATACTCACATTTGAGAAGTCACAAAAAGAGAAGTACTGGCGCTTTTGTTTAAAAAAATGTATAACTTTGGGGCGCCTGGGTAGCTCACCTGGTAGAGCGTGCGCCCCATGTACAGAGGCTCGGTCCTTGCGGCAGAGGTCGCAGGTTTAATTCTAGCCTGTGGCCCTTTGTTGCATGTCATTCCCCCTCTCTCTTCCCTGTCAGTCTAAGCTGTGCTGTCAAATAAAGGCCTAAAAAAATACAGTTGGACTATTGACAAATTGATTAATAGAATTGTCATTTTATATCAGAGTAATAATAATAAATAATATGAAATCTCATTTTTGACTCTCTTTAGACTAAAAGATTAATTGAATCAACAGGTCATAGGCTACAATAACTAGTATTGGTTGCAGCCCTGGTTTAGTCTTTTCTTCTGTTTTTTTTTATGGTGGCAAACCAGGCTGGTGCAATGCTGTTGTCATGAGGGTTTCTCAATAACTGATTCTCAGAAACCTGTTCCATGGAAACCCAGCATATTTCATAATTCTACAGTATTTGCCTGCATATTTCTCAATCAAATATCATGACTTATGCAACCCACAAACCAGTATTCAGCTCCCTGACTGTACATGCTGCATCATAAAGCCCACAGACTGTGTAAAGTTGGCTTTTAAAGTATAAAGAGAAAGCTAATGGATGTAGCCTGTTGTGGCTCCTTTCATAGACTGATTATATTCTGGACTGTGTTGACAGCTGCTGAATTGCTCTCACCTGTTGTGTTTTGCTCTCAAGCCGAGCAAGTCCCCAAACAGGATCTGTTGACACTCACACGAGGCAGCTTGTCATTCAGCTGATTGATATAGAGGAGATGGCTGTGTGTTTTTACGGTTCACTGTTGCTGTGTGTATGCTCTGGTGTGCTATTGAATTACTTGAAGTATTGCTGTTTGACTCGTCCATCAGCAGCAGAACGTTCAGTACGTTATTTTTGTTTCGAATGGACTCTATTGAAATATTTCATGCTTGTGTTTCTGTTTGTGCTGTCAGTAGATCACATCAAAGTACAGTAGCTAATTCTAAAGAGATAGAGTACAATGTGTTTTTTGGCTGCAGGCTGAATGCTATTTACTGTTGCTCTACATTATTCAAATGGCCTGCTTTTCTGAAGGCAGAAACAGCAGTCAGTTTTTCATTGCATGGAAAGCCGGTTACAACCACCCGCCACCACTTGACAGCTGAAGACGGCTCATTATAAGAAGACCGAAAACCCATGTTTGATGTTTCTACTTAGTGAGGGAGGCACAGCTATATCAAGCTATCCCTCGCAGGCTTTTCCTTTATAAGGAAATGCTGTCTCCAACTGGTTGGGATTTGATATGCCTGTAGTTGCAGATGATGTGAAAACTGAATATGGGTAATTGTATAGACAGAGCACTCAGAGAGAATCTGAAACACTGAAAAGTGATCTATTCATGTGTTTGTTTTTAGAATATGGCGACAAAAAAACAGGAACACTTTGAAATAATTCATTAAAACAGCAGGAAATACAGCTTAAAATGCCAAAAGGACCCCAAAACTTGACATTTAAAGCTTCACATAGGAAGGATTTACTGCAGAGTTGTCCTTTTAGGATTTTATTAGATGGTATAAGTGTAGCTTTGATTGCGTCTTACCTCTTTACATTCATACTTACAGTGCATAAATATGTCAGTAGAGTAAATGAATGTTATTTTAGTGTCAGTAATATACAGGCTCTTTGAGGGGAAATGTGTACAGGCAGACAGATGCCTGGTAAATTGCAGATAACTAAGGTAAACATCAGAGACTTACTGAGTGTCTGCGTTTCTGCCTGTACACATCTGTCCTCCAGATTTTCCTGTTTCTGTAATAACCATCTTCCAGCACACTACTCCACTCTGTCGGTAACAAGCACTTCAGCCATTAGCCCTTCCAATGGAAACACATTTAAGCATCCTTTCCTCTCCATTGGACTTGTAGTTCTTTGAGTATGAGAGTTATTAGACAGAGTTGAATCAACCTTTGGAAAAAAAGGTTGAAGCACATACTGAGAGCAAATCTTATTAGGTATGCCAACTGAACAGAATAAAGTATTTACACAAAACCACCACAGTTATGTTCAGCTTACCCCAGTGTCAACCATGCACATCACTGCTATAGATTAACATTTATAGTTTCCTGACAGTGTTACATTAGTTTTATTGAGTGTCATGGAGACCACTGGCTCATAGCTTTCTACTGTTTATTTATTACACTCTCACTTCAACATTCCTCTACCCCTTTACACTTGTTAAAAGGTGTAATCATAGCCGCTGAGTGTGACTTGTGATTTAAAAGCATAAAAATCTCAACATTCATAGTGAATATGGGGAGCCTGACTTCCTAAATGCTAATCAAAAAGTCTAAAAACATCTACGTCCCCATTGACATTGATTTAACTGCTGGCATAAATTCAATTCAGCAATCATCCACATCATCCATATTCATGGTGCTGTAATTTACTTACATTAATGTGCATCCATAGCCGTAATGCTACTTGACTCACATACCAATTTACTTGATAAATAAGGACGTCCTGTTGTTCGGCCTGTTTCCTCTACTAGCTTCTGATTGTGATTGTGATTCTGATCTATATCCTTATTTTAATCTTGTTTTTATTTATTTTTTTACCCTGATTATGTTCACCTTGTACTGACAAACATGACTTACCAGTGGTGGTATGTAACTAAGTACATGTATTCAAGTAATGTACTTAAGTATACATTTGTAGTACTTGATTTTTACTCTAATTTCCATTTTATACTAATTTTACTCCAGTGCATTTCTTAAAGTCATTACTATTTACTTTTCAGATTAAGGTTTTACATAAAAAAACACAATACATGTATATAATATGATGCAGTACTATACTCTTAATCTACCTAGTAGTATACACAGTAAAGTATCTAAAATTGGCTCCACATTGACAAACTACAACATTAAAATGCTTTTACATGTATTCTTCTTCTAAATATATAGAATAATATAGAATAACACTCGGGAATGCGCAATTCTTCATAATGAGTAGTTTTACTTAGATATTTTAAGCACAATTTGCTGATATCACTCATGTACTTTTGCTTAAGTAACATTTAGAATTCAGGACTTTTACAATAAAGGAGTATTTTTAGACAATGGTATTTCTACTTTCTATGGTATACATTCTACTTAACTACTAAGTTAAGTAAAGGATCTGCATACTTCTTCCACGACTGTTGCGTAATGTTTAGAATTATGGTGAAACGCACATAAAACAAGTTTTAATAATAATTTAAATGAGAGCTACAATTGTAAACAAAACTACTCATTAAGAACAACCTAACTCACTGTTTATTAAATTAAAGACTCTAAAATTCAGAGATTTGGTGGATTTTAAAATGGCACAAATCATGTCACCTAAAGTATCCAACAGTTCCAGTAGTAACACATTTTTTTGTGCAATTATTTACAGAGCAAAATAAATTTCAAATTTGTCATGTATAGCCTACCTGCAGATGTGCTGTTTTTTAAATATTTACATGTGTCTGTTAAACAAAAATGTTTCAAACAGAGTCCTAAAATTGTGACTAAAGTAAATGATCCATGACCTTGACACAGTTGCATTTATGTACCCGTAATTCCCTTTATGCGCTTCTAAATGTAATTGGGATTCTGCCCCACTTCCTTGCAGCACGAGGTAATTGCAGTGTCTGAGAAGGTGATTGTGCGGCTGGAGGACTTGGTGAAGTGGACGGTACCAGACTTCTCAGGATGGACCCACTGTCTGAAGGCCGAGCCTCTCAAACCCTCTGTGCTCCGGGAGCTGGGGACCAATGGGAGGCGGGAGGCCCTCCACCGCTACCGGGAGAGCACCTTGACCAGTGGACTCAACTTCAAGGATGTCCAGAGGGAGAGGGCACAGCTAGGTGAGCGCCAGCAGATACCTAAATTTCTTGTAGTCTTTTTTGAGGTTATTTTTAAAGCATTTAGTCATTCCAAAAGGTTACTGCAGTGTTTCCAATTTCCCTGGGTTGCTGTGTTGAATGTTTATGTGTTTGTGTCCTGTCTCTGCCATAAATCAGCTTATGTTTATTGTCCTTTGGTTGGTTTAACAAGTGTTGTCTTGACTGGAGTAATTCATCAGTATGTAGTTGGAATTTCTCCCGATATAATGAGCTGAGAATCACACTAATAGAGGCAGGATAGAGGTAATGGCAGCATGTTTGCCAATGCATTACCATCCCACAGTATAACAGCTCTGTTTCAGAGTGTGACAACAACAAAAACAGCCTTGCAAAAATCACATAATTCAGCTGGTAATGTCTTGAATTAATTGAGTCACATCAAACTGGAGTCAATGGCACATCTGCCACCTTCTTATCCATCAGTTCAGATCATAATTTGCTGTGTATCTCAGGAGCTTTAAGGATCATTGCTGTTTGTGTCTGAACGGTTGTGTTGGCGTATTCATCATGTATACGCTGCCATTAAGTGTCAGTGAATGTTTGATTCTTACACTGGGCTCTTGGGGTCTCACGACAGCATTACTTATGAATCAGGCCCAACATAAAGCTGGATGTCTTTGCCGATGACTCATCCGATGCAAATAGGAAACTCTGGTATTTGAGCCTAATAATCAGAAAGAACATAATGTTCCCTTTGAAGCCATTTCCCAGTTATTTGCCTCTCTCTCACATGGCTGTGATGTAATGCCTAATGCTGATTATAATGGCATGATGTAGCTCAGCAAAAATATGCTAAAAATAACGTCACATCTTGTCAGGTTCTGGTAATTTAAGCCAGAAATTTAGCTTTATAATCCACAATTAATTCATTTTAATAATAACTGTATGCTTAAAGCCTTTGTGGAAGTGAAACTGCTATAGGCTTAAAAACATAAGAAAAAAGGCTGGTTTATTGATGATTCTTGTTCTGTTTTCTGCTGAGGATCATCCAGGAAGAGAAGCTGTGGTGTGTTTCTATGTGATGCTGTAATGCCCCTTTATTACTTGATATTGCTTGAATCTCATATGCAAAAAGGACAAGAGGATCAATAATGGATGCTTTGTTGTTATTCCAGTAATCAATTTTGTTTTTGTGTGTGTGTGTGTGTGGGATTTCTTGCTTTCATAAATAGATGTGTCATCCTGCTTCTTAAATTATATTATGTTCCATATCATGGCTTTCTCTAAATGTGCTGCATCGTCCAGATTTTATAAATCGATCTGTTGTCAGTGTAATAACCTAACGATGACGATATTGTTACTGAGGAGTTGAGTGTGTGTGTGTGTGTGTGTGTGTGTGTGTGTGTGTTGCTAATGAGTTGCGCAGCCGTTAATGACTCCATCAGGCTGTTTCTAAATGCACTTGTCACTCTGATGGGACACTCCGCCAGAGAATCTGCCCACTCAGCAGAACAGGCTCAGACTCTGGCAGGGCACCAGAGACACAGACACACACGCACACACACACACACACACACACACACACACACATGCTACACACCGACAATCAGTGGTGTGCACTCACTTATCCATTTGTTTGTTTGTTCACTACGTCTTTGGCGTGTGTCAGTTGTTGACAGTCTAACAATATGAGCGGGGCCGAAAGTTTGGGAGAGTGAGAGAGATCACTAATTCATCAAGGCAAATGCACATTACTCTGAGCAAGGGTTTGCATAGAAATTTGAAATATGCCACTGCAATGCTGCTGACTACCGGAATGAAATATTCATGTCACAGCAGCAGCAGATCAGATATAAAAGTACCCTTAAAGCGTCCTGTAGCTGAATGTCTGTAATTCTGTGTAATATTGGCTTAGTGACTAAACAGATTTTTTTATCAGACATTCTATACGCTCTGTTTTGTACTGTATTTATAAACAGAATAGCCCATAGTGGCTGCTCGCTGTTTCACTTGAATGTTTTAGTTGCTGATGAATGATGTAGTTGCTGATTGTTATTCTCGGGTTGATCTGTAACCATGTCAGAGGAATTGGATTGTTCCCCATAACAGGATACTGCAGCAATACCACAAGCTGCACAGAAAACCATTGTGAGCTAAAGAGCAATAAAGTGTGCCATTGTTATTGAGGGAAACTGTTCTTTTTTTTTTCTCAAGTGTGTATCCTTACTTTTCCTGGCACGCTGCCAATGTGAAATAAATGCACTGTTATGTATTGTGTCTCACAGGCAACATATGAAAAATACTATGAAATGTGTATGTCTGAAATAGCAGATGAAAATTATATTCTTCTTGATCTTTGTTCTTGAGCATTATGCTTTGGAAATTGAACTAAGTTCCGTGTCCTCAGAAATACATAAAGAGTGAAACCAAAGATGCCCGCACAAAGTAAAGTAATTAATTAGAGAAACAAGTGACCTTTGCTGCTGTCCTGCAGCATCGACAGCTGTGACTCTAAAACCTGTGAGGCAGAGAGATGATTGGTATCATAATTCAAATTCCAGCTTTCGCCAGACTGTGAAACACAATGTTTTAAAAAGAGACCAGAAATAACAATGGCAAAAAAATTATTAAATTTGTTTAATTAAAGATACGGAGCAACAGTCTGTTGCTGTGAATTAAACGTGCGGATTGAGAACATGTCTGTACTGGAAATATTATGCTACTTCCATTAGCTGGTTAGCTTAGCTTAGCACAAAGACTGAGAACAGTGGGAAACAGCTAGCTTGGCTCTGTTCAACGTTAACAAAATCCATCTACTTTTAAATCTAAAGCTCACAAATAAACATGTTATATCTTGTTTGTTTAATCCCTACACAAATGTGGTGGGACTAGTTCTTAGCTGAGCTCAGTAACGTCTTCCTCTTGTCTTCAAGGCCACAGAGCCAGGCTATCTGTTTCCCCCTGTTTCCAGTCTTTATGCTAAGCTAAGCTAACCAACTGCTGGCAGTCACCTCATATTTACCATACAAACATGAGGGTGGTATCATCTTACTCTCTGCAAGATAGTGGATTAACGTATTTCACAAATTATTGAATTTTTCCTTTCAGTATGTATTGTTTTTGAAGGCTTAATGAAAAAAAGTATTCTTGCTTATAACACAAAGTACATTTAATTACATTAAAGTTTCCCACTTACAGTATTCCAAACCAAGATGACAGTAAAAACATATTTCTACGAGTGCAGTGAAGAGTGATGTATTGTATTTTGCAGTTTTTACATAATCTGGAAAGTAATTCACTTAATCAGGTAATGCAAACTGTCCACTCAGTTTATCTTGTACTGGAGTGAGCATTAGAGCTTCTTTTTACTGTTCAATCCACCAGGGATGGCTTGCCAGGGAAGTTTACATTCTGCCCCTCTCTCCCTAGAGAACTGGCCTGATTTTTATTTTTTTTTCATTGCTGCCTGCCGAAATTGGTTTCTGGTCGTATACTACGAGGCCGAGTGTTGGAGAGCTGTATCTGCTGATACAGTTTGTTGGCTTTAGCCGGGAGAAACAGAGAGCTGTATAAGGAAAATAATAAAACAAAAAAAAAAAGAATTGCTCTTGCTCACAAAATAGCTCAATAGGTTTTCTGTCTTGTCTTTCTTCTATTCAAGCCTTCAGCGCAGAAGCTAGTGAGCAGATTTTGAGTTGGGGTCTCGTGGAAGATTATACAAGGTCAAAGAACATTCAAAGAACATACTGTAGATGGTGTTCCTGACTCCTGCTCTCACCTATAGTATCATCAGTAGCTGGTTCATCCCTCAGCAATGCGACGATCAGAGCTTTCTGAGGAAACATCCCATGTAACCATGCAGGCGGAAAAAATATACAGTGTATTACAAAAGCAGCCGCCCCGCCCCTTGACTTTTAATATTATTTTTGTGCTGCACCACCTTTTGAAAATTAATGACACCATAAAATTACAAAAGTAATATTATCAGGTTTATTCTTATCTCTGACAAATGGCATATTTAAGATATTTGATGCTTCCTGCACCGCTGCATATTTAAACCTTTGTAATCCTGCTGTTTGACCCAACAATGTTATACAGTGAATCACACTAAAGTAGAAGGTGCATGATGGATTAGATATCCCAATAAAATGAGCATTTTCATGGAATATTCAGTAGTGATGGTAATGAAGGTCAGTTATTATTATTCAAGGAAATACATGTTATTCATGCATATCTTTGCTGTAAGAAAAGCTGCAAATGGTGTGCTTTGATTGATGATTTCCATCCAATGCCTCCATCAATATCCAGAGTCAAATTTGACGTGATAGATTCGAATCAAAATGTACTTGAGTTGTATGTAAAAAAAGTGACATTATGGCATTTTCTTCCTATAATCCGTAATAACTGTCCTTTATTACTGTGCATGTTGTATATTTTAGGCTAAGTACATTACATTACATTCATTTGGCAGATGCTTTTGTCCAGAGTGACTTACATTTATTACCATACACATAAATCAGGAGCAGTTTTGGGTGCAATGTCTTGCTCAAGGACACTTGTGGACAGGAGGAGCCATCAGCCCTACGATAAATGGATGACCTTCTCTACCAACTGAGCTGCAAAATTGCATTATAAACCGTGTCCTAATTCCATACTACATACTAATTATATAGAGTATATAGTTGTACTATATAGTTTATATACTAGTTTTGTAGTTACATATAAGAAATCAACAAACATCAGCAGTTTATACTAACAGGAAATGAAACACACTGCAACTTTAGAATGGCACTGCTATTTCTTCTAAGTCTGTCATTAATTAATTTCTTTGTGCATTGCCTTGTGAGACAATAGGGTACATCAACAGCACACTCAAAAATGAAGCCTTTTGTTAATACAATCTCGAAGATTTCAGCACCTATGGTGATAAGCTGTAATTGCAGGTGTGTTTTGGGATTTCACATCATCTATAGTCATCACTCTTCTCTTTGTTTGTCCGGCCATACTAACCATGTACTTGCATTGCTAGCAGACAGAAAAAAAACAGTATGCTGCTTCACACACAAGTGAGTTGAAGAGCAACTCTATTGCGTTACTTCCGCCTACTTTCTCTGGCTGGCGAAACAGCCACTGCTGGGTGATGGAAAACACGTCACTAACTGTGCAGCACTTGTGATTTTTCCCGGTAATGTCACCACACACACCCAGTTCATAACACTGCAAATGCAAGGGTTTTCATCAGTGGGCCATAGGCTGAATTACCATTTTGTTACCTCATTTAGCGATAGATAGTGACTTAACAGACATTATTACTTTAAAGCTATAGTGCGTAGTTTCTGCCGCCCCCATGAGGAATTCTAAGTAATGACAACAACACTGTCGGCGCGTCCACATGATACAAGCCTTCCGTGACATGACGGACTCTTTAGAAGAGGTAATTATCTTCACTTGAGTTTCTGCGCGGGAAAGTCACCGGAGGACACAATCTTCTGAACAGCCATACTGAGAAATACACAGAGAGTTGTGTGGAGCTGATCGTCTTAATTAGCTTTGTAGCAACTCATTTGGCAATGGCTTGAATGTAAGTTCATTAATATCAAAAAGTTACGCACTAAAGCTTTAATACTTTAATCATGTTGCTTTTCAGGTGTGCACACACCTTATACTCAGAACTAGCAAAATAATGGTGTGATTTTTGGAATTGATACACACTAGTACATTACTGTGATCTGAGCTAAATGTACAGTGATTGAGCTGGAAGGTGCAGTAGGCCAGTGAGCGACGAAGTGATATCACTGCATTTATCACTGCATTTCAAGATTCTTTACAGCCTCACCCGCTCAAGGATAGAACCACTGTATTTCCCTCTGATGCAACATCTGATCTGTAGGCCAGGCTTGGCACATACTGTATACCCGAGTTGATATCCCAACAATATTTCAGTTGGAACATTTCAATTTGATGTACAGGGTAGATTCTGTCCCTTTTCAGAGACTGTTCTGAGCATCACTGAATGTTTATGCGGGCAGGAACTGGTGATAAGGAAACAGACAGATGTTGTCTCCTCATGGTTGATTTGTCTTGGTGACAATACAGAACAATATTTGGGACTTTGAGCCACTATCACACATGAAAATGTTTAATGTTTTTTACTGCAACGTGGGAAGGAGTAAAGCGTTTTTTTTTTTGGAAAGGATAAAGAGAAAGTGCCGCGGTGTTACAAGAGTAATGGTATGTTGTGACTCCGACAGAAAAAGAAGGCTTTTGTAAGACAAACTTTACTGTACTCCTCCATTCAGAATATGTGGCAGATTGTATCGTTTGCACTTGTTTGCTTTCCGCCCCTCAAACATATTTGCTTCCCCTTCTGCTTTTTTCTGCAGAGCTAATTCTACAAACTGTCCAAAATCCCTTTTGAAGTAATTTAATGGAGTGTTTGTATTGATTATGTGCCTCTCTCACCCCCTCCCTTCTTTCTCTCTTTTCCTGGTATGTTTTTCTTCTTCTGTTTGGTGGTGTTGGGAGGGTTTATGGCAGTATCTTCTTCATTATGCTTAGACCTGTAGGAGAGAGAATCACAAGCTGTTTTTCCTCGCTGATGTGCTCATATCATTAATTCACTTCTGACTGGCCGGAAGCCAGAGAATTCTAAATCTGTAAGCAGTAAATTGTGTGTCGGGGTGGAAAAATCTATTAGATGTTCGAGCATGCCTCGAATTTGAATGAGAGAGAGAGAGAGAGAGAGAGAGAGAGAAAGAGACCACCCAACACACCGAGCCATATCCTGTTATGGCTCGCACCGTAATCAAATTCAGCTTCTTCGGATAGCTATATTAATTAATAATTTGTGTTATTTTATTTCTGGAATGTCACATAATGTGTTTTCCGACTTGCACGAGGGAGGGGGCTGAAGGCTGGTGGATGGTTAAACAATGAGAATGGCCTCAGAGGAAATGAAGAGCTCCGTCTCTCCATTAGCGAGGTCTGAAACAACAGTTGTGTGTCTCTCTTCTCTCCATTAGTCAGGTCTGGAACAACAGAGATGCTATTGATGTGACCTCTGCCAGGCATCTTAAATAGACAGAAAAGGAGTGAGGTTCTTTCGTAACACACTAGCTCGTCTGCTTCTAAAACAAATTTCTTCATAGATTTATTTCATATTATTTTTTTATGATTCTTTTATTATGAAAAGCCTTAAATTTGCATGAATCATTACCTTTTATCTGAGATTGTGTGTTTCTTATCTTAAACGAATTGCCTGCTAGTTCCAGTTAGTATACTCTGACTCACACTTAAGTGTTACCCAACCAACAGCCTTTTGGGAGAGATTTCTAGATTTGTCTTTGTCAAAATGATGCTCATTTCAAGAATTACTGCAACATCAATATTTCAGTGCAGAACTGCTTTTTGTACATGTCTCCCTGATATTATGTGTTGAAATTCTGCCTTCAGATAGATTTGTATTGTGCTGCTCAGTAGGCCTTCTAGACATCACAGATTGTACAATTAATAACTGCATATTTTATGAGTGTGCCAGTCCATCTGTTTTATGAATGCATGTAAAACTGTCCTCTTCTTGCTGCCCTGTTGTGCATATCAAAAGGACTTGAAGTTCAAAATACACAAGGAGACATATCACATATTGTGAAATGAATTTGAGAAGTGGTAGAATGTAACACATTTTCTCAAGTTCTGTTCTTAAGTGCAGATTTGAGGTACTTGAAATTAACTTGAGTATGTCATGCTACTTCATACTTCTACTCTATTTGTCTGTTTTAGTCACTTTACTTCAAAGATTAAGATTTTACTTACAAATATGTAATTCCACTGCTTTTTTACATATTAAATTACCCAAACTACCCACTACTTCAACCAGCTACAACAGTAACATGCTACTTATACACTAATGCAGCAGTAATCATAATCCATGAATACTTGAGTATATTCACAGGAGCAATTTTGAGTACTAAATAAGTGCTAGTAGCCTAAGTACTTTTAATTGCCATACTTATAATACATTTTGTTAATAATACTTACGTGTATTACGTGTAGTAGATAAGGATCTGAATGCTTCTTCCACCACTAAATATAATCAGCATGGGCTCAACTGTTTCTGATAAAGAACATGATTCAGGTTATTGCATTATCTTGAACAAGTGAATCTACAGAAGAGAGTGGAGATACATTTCATTTGATACTGACATCAACAATAAACAAAAGATTTACTTAGTGACTGGTCACAGGGTGATTTTCTGTTGTTGTGGCTGTCTGTACAGTTTGTTTATACCAGTTTATTGTGAGTTTCCAATTTAATGTAAGTGTTAAAGATCTATTTCTATCTCTTAGTACTTGAATAGCTCACTTTATTCTAGCTTTGTGGCTACATGATTTAATAAGACTGAGCTGAGCACACTGATAATTATAACTTGAATTCCACAGTATGCGAGGGTGTGGGAACAAATGTGCTCTAACATTAAATACCAATTTAACTCTACCTTAGCATTACAGTGTTGGAAAAACACTTTCAGTCAGACCTATGCCAACTTAAAAAAATAGCTCTCGCCGCTGATTGCATATCTGCTTTCTCAACATCCACTTAATATCTGTCATAATCTGTAAGGCAGTACTGATGCAAGAGGGTCACATAGCCTGGCTGCAGGATACATACTGTACTGTAGAGCACAGTGTGGAAGATAGACTTCTAGCCTTGTAGGAATAACAGTGTTCATTTCACAGAACAGAGGTAATGCATTTTTCCAGCATTGAAAGGTAATTGCAATAGGGGCTTTGATAGATTCCAGACCTTTGGTGGGAGCTGTGTGTGTGTGTGTGTGTGTGTGTGTGTGTGTGTGTGTGTGTGTGTGTGTGTGTGTGTGTGTGTGTGTGTGTGTGTGTGTGCGTGTGCGCGCATGCTGCATGCTTACACATACTTACTTGGGTACATAACTGCTCTCAATGCTTTTATTAAGCCAAAGAAATACAAATGACGTAATTTGTATTTGTAAAATATCTCTGTGCAGATGGTGTAATATATTTTAGTTTCTTTGATGTATTGACTGCCAGACGAGTTGGAAAGAGCCCCTTGGCTGCAAACAATAGATCATTGATGCCTCTCTGTCCTCTTTCTCAACCTGTCAGTCCATTTCCTTGTTATGTACTGGCCTGAGGAGCACTTGGCAAAATGAGAGGCATTCAGCCAGTCTTGTTTTTATCCCTGATTTTCCCCTCAGCCATAACTCAAGGAAAGCTGTTGTTTCATCTGATGTGTCAGAGGATTATCTACAGTTAACAATGGCCGAGTCACAGAATCACTTTGTTCCATTGTGGTAGGTGTAACCTTTATTAATCCTGCTAAAAATAATTATTAAATGTGAGAAAGAACAGCTGAGTATGCTGAGGATTGCACACAAATAAATCGATCCAGTAAACTAAGTTGATATTTCAGTATTATACTGTATGTATGTATGTATGTATGTATGTATGTATGTGTATGTATGTATGTATGTATGTATGTATGTATGTATGTATTTATGTATGTATATATATATATATATATATATATATATGAGGAGCAAATTGATTCCAGTTGCGGATTTGATCACTTACAGCCTCATCATTATTACTGGCACAGAACAGAAGCCTCTGCCAAATAATTTCTATGATTCATGTTGTTGTCATTCCATGTCTCTCCTTACTGTGTTATTACACATATACAAAATACATAACAGTCCATGGATGGTTTTCACAAAATGAACCTAAACAAAAATATCTCCTACTGTCAATTTCAGCTCATACTGGACTTATTCCAATGCCAAAAAAGCAATATTACAGAGACAAATAAAAAGCCTTGAGTGACCAGTGAACATAAACTTGTTATCAGAGCGGCTAGATATTCTCCATTGAAGTTCTTATCTTTCCTGTGCAATGTGAGACAAGCAGCTACAAACACTGTATGTGCTGTATTACAGTGATTACAGCGCTGTTGGTAAAGCAGAGGTTTGTCACATCAGAGGTTGTGTTCTGTAATCTGGAATGAATGAGTTTAAAGACAAGCTGGTCGCACTTTATCAGAAATGACCTGCTTGTTTAGCCAGATTGTGTGTGTGTGTCAAATGAATAACACAAGCCATCTTGTGAAAACAGTTTGTGCAGAAGCGAACTGGGGAACTTCAAACGGAGATCATTAGGGACTGTGGAGAGAAAACAATTGTTTGTGGTTGTTGTTTTCTTTTTTTGTGGCGCTGTTAGAATGTGTAATCACAATTACGTGCACAGAGAAAATCCTACAGTTTGCATTTCTGGGATTTGCTTTTGTATGTTCAATATGCTTTATATCAATGACGGCACATAAAAAAGAAATCTGAACAGATGGTGCTGGTTTTTAATGACATATTGCTATCTGTAAAGTCTTCCTCTAAGCCACAGACTAAAACGTCTCCCCTCGGGAAGCGCACCGCTCTAGTTGTTATCATTCGCTGCTAATGTCACTCTTTTCTTTGCCACATTGTCAAGTCCTCCAGCTAAATAAATGCAATGTAAATTGAGTATTGTGCTGGATGTAATTATTGAAAAGGGTTCCAGTTGGCTTAACTCTACGGGCTGTTTATTTAAAGCCTTCCTCCTCCGTACAGATTTGACGATAGAGAGAGAGAAAAAAAAAAAAAAAAAAAAAAAAAAAAAAAAAAAAAAAAAAAAAAAAAAAAAAAAGAGAAAGAGAGGTTCTTATATAATGACAGGAATTCACAATGGAGCCATGCTGAATGACAACCTCTCCCCCCAACATCTCCAACAAACATCACTCCCCCCCCCTTTTCTTTCTCATTACAGTTTTACCATTGGGAAACATGCCTGTCTCAAATAGCCTCTAGTATTATTCCTTGTCCCCCTCCTGCTCTTTTTGTGCTTCATTCTTTTTCTGAAAACATATTAAATCATGTTTCCTTTTACACAGTATACACCCTAAGAATTAAGTCTGCGCTGATAATGAGGGGACCTTCTTTGAGGAAATGCACACGGCAACTTTGATCTAGAATGGCATGTAATTCCTTGCCTGACCCAATTCCCAATCTCCTGATAAGATGTTTTTTTTCTTTCCCTCTCCCTCCTTTGCTCTAACCTTTCTGCAGAACTCACTTAAATGGGAACTTGCTGTCCCATTAAAGATACATTTAAAGGCAAAGATGTCATCCATTTCATTCTGCAGGATGAGGCTATATATTGTTGGAAAGGCTGTCTACTCCAGGCTGAGCCGAGGAAAACTCTCCATGTATCCCCCTTTCTCTCTGTCGGTGACAACCTCTGAGATCTCTGATCACAGCTGCTCAATTGAATTTGTGTCGGACAGAGCTGCGTGACAAATGAGAGTGGCCGTCATAGTAGATAGAGTATCATCACCTGGGTGTAAAAGCTTTTAAGCTTGTTTGAGGAGAGGGAAAGAGACACGGAGAGGGGTTTCACTTGTTTGTCTAGTCAAAAAGCAGCTGTATTTCTGCAACCAAAGATAGTTGATTAAATTTGCTCCCTGTGGTATTTGCACATTTCGGGTTCTCGCAGAGCAGCTTGTTTTTACTCTCAGAATTGACTGCGCCATAAGTGAATTGATCCCCAAAACCCAGCAGTAGTCTTTCATTAGTCAGGATGCAGCCTGGGACCAGACAGCGAACAGTGTTTAGGGCCAATCTATCACTACACAAAAGGGGATCAACATGGCACAAACTTGTCTTCCTCATCTTAAGGCAATGTGGCCTCTAAGTAATCACGGTTTCAACTTCTCTTCCTCATGATTTGGGGAATTCTGAGGGGCCAAAGCTACATATAATTTCATCTCAAAGCACAAAAGGGGCCCTTTGGAGCTTTTCTGATAGTTGTGATAGATTTGTTACAGGGCCCCCGTTGTTTTTTGATAGTCAAAAGAACCAATTTGGGTTTTTTGACAAGGAGCCCCTCTGAATAATCCCTTCATGTATTACAGGACCTATTAAATGCAAACTTTTCAATCTGGCAATCAATAAGGCAGGCAGCTTTCCCTGGCCCCGTGCCAGACACATTAGGGCTGCGAGCGATGGTTGCTAGGGAGCTGAGCCTGCTCAGGGGAAAGAATGTTTAATGTAATAGAATCACATAAATCAACTGGAGGAAAGTGCTTGTGTTGTTTCTTCTCTTCTCTCTGTTTAACTGAAAACATTTAATATGGGTGTGTGTTTTTGAAAATGTGGTACGGCCATCCACCCCCCCCTCTGTTAACCACAAGAACATCTGGGATGGAATTAAGCTGAGGGAAGTTGAGTTTTCTCTGTGTTCATGTGTGTGTTCAGTTCTTATGTGTGTGTGTGTGTGTGTGTGTGTGTGTGTGTGTGTGTGTGTGTGTGTGTGTGTGTGTGTGTGTGTGTGTGTGCATGCTTGTTTTTGTACACATAGCTGTGTGTCCTCAATTCCTGTGCTGCACACTTGAATAAATTGAGGTGAAAATTATATAAATGTTTCTTCCTTTTTTTCTTTGTCACAGGCCACTGCCCCACCCTGCTAAAATGAATGAGGCCCTTTAGTGCTTTACTATAATTAAGAACAGGAGCCAGCATGCATTGAGGGCTCGCTTTCTCTCTATTTCTATGTATTACTTTCTGTAAGTGTTACTCTCCCTCTCCCTGCCCTCTGTACAGTTTCAATAGAACATTTCCTCTGGGTGTCAGTGCCCTTTTGTGGGAATAAGATTATCTTTGAAGAATTAGTGCACATACATAGCCTGTGAATGTAAAAGCCAGATCTCTCTTAAAGTCCTACTCCATCCATTGTATCTGATAATGCAGAATCTTTTTAATATCAGATTCAAAAAGTTTGGGCAGCACAGAGCGCAGCAGATGTGACTAGCTTGAATTCATATCACATTACATTATTACATAAACTTCTCAAACCAGTCCTGCGGCATAAACCCCTTCTACACTTTCCATTTGTAAGCTCAGTGTGTTCCAAACAGTCATATCTTTACCAAAATACAACTAAATATGCTGCAAGTGTCCCATTCCTCTGATAAGCCTGAAATTCTGATGTAGTTTACATGCTCCTGGTTTGTCACTTAAACAGTTACTTTCTAAATAAACAAGACTCAAGACAGCCATATTTTACAGCGATGTGTGTTGAAATGTAAATATGTTGGTGAAAGTATAAATGTTTGGAACATACTGAGTTTACAAATGGACAGAGAATACGTTGATTTTGCTGCTGAGAAATTTCTGTGGAGACGTGATACTTCATTTCCACCCTGAGAACTTATCATTGGAATCTACTGTAACCATGTCTTAGCAAAAAGTTGCATCTGTATGCATCCAGCAGTCACGGAGCAACAGTAGCATTCATTTGGAATCGTGTTTCTGGCCACCTAGAAAATGTAATTTCAATACTCACTCCTCTTTAAGGTCTGGTTTTAGTCTCCACCAAATCCTGCTAAAAATATTTATCAATTTAACCACTAACATTTAACCACAGCTTTGTCTGTCTGCCTTTTATTGCTAAGCAAGTATAGTGTACAGTAGGGCCGAACGATTAATCGTTTTCAAGTTGTAATCGCGATTTGTAAGAATGTGTTTAGCTAATTGTGAAGACCGCGATTAATCGAATATGAAATATTTAGTTTAATGTTTGGTGTAACATTTGATTTATACATTTTTATTCCTCTTTTCATTATTATATTTACTATTTTTTCATAAGATACACGCTGGAATGATGTTACATATCACAAATTGAAGCATACTCGCAATATCTGGCAGGAAAATTAGATTTTTTTCCCCAAAATCCTTTAGCCCTAGTGTACAGTGGATTTTTAGGGCTTTTTCGATGAAAACGATGCTAATAATCCAAGAAAGTGAATTTGTTTTAAGGTTGTGGACTTCTGAAAACCTTCATAGAGCTGATAGCAAATGCAGAGTCGGTTTACAATCCATTGTTATTATACTGTAAAAAGCATTGGTTATGGCAGCTAGATCATCAATTAGATTTTTTTTTACATTTGCTATATCATGATACTGTATATTGATAATGGAAAAATCTTATTAATAAGATCCTCAGGGGGAAATTCACAAAAATTATAATAATCGGGCGCCTGGATTGCTCAGTTGGTAGAGCGGGTGCCCATATATAGAGGTTTACTCCTCGACGCAGCAGGCCCGGGTTCGACTCCGACCTGCAGCCCTTTGTTGCATGTCATTCCCTCTCTCTCTCCCCTTTCATTTCTTCAGCTGTCCTGTCAATAAAGGCCTAAAAATGCCCCAAAAATAATCTTAAAAAAAAAAAATCGCCCCTATCGCCCCATTTGATCCTCAAAAGATAGGCCTACATTTTAGGCGGAGTATCTCTTTAAAGAGTTGTGTGCTGTGTACATTGTGTGAGAGCACAGCTTGCAGCTGATATGATGAGCAGCGGAAAGGCGAGTCAGTGTCTGTGACTGATGTGATGTTGATGACGGATGGCCGGCCACTGAGTCACACAGTATGTTATTCAATGCAGATCCATTAAATACATTTGAAATATTATTTCAAATTCTACTCCCTTTGAGCCAAATTAGCTGAGTGTTAGTGACACACTGTGTGACCGCTTTGCTTTGTTTTACTCCAATACAGCGATGTATTGCTGCCGCATCCTCCGCATGATTAATGTGATTTTGTTTACAGCACAGACTAGCATGCAATTAGCCAAATGTTCTAGCACATTTTGTTTTATCTGAGATTGAGTAGTCATTCACAGATTGGACAAGCGATGAATCATGCAAATGCAATGAATTTATTTCATTGTTTCATGTAATTCTCTCTTCTTCCAAAACACAAGGTTAGCGCGAGTAAAAATGTGACGCCTTCATCTCCCCACGCATCATTTCCATTTGGTGTCATTGACAGATGCTGTTCCTTCTTTATTTGGTCAGGTTTCAATAACATGAAACCAACAGCCAGATCGGGCGCCTGCTGCTGCTTATATGGACCCTCTCAGTGTCCTGTCCCCCCATTGACAAGTGAGAGAGAGAAAAGGCGGATGAATCAGAGATGTGTTATATATTATGAGAAGAGGCTAAATGGAAACAGGGCAACCTCAGGGATCAATACAGAGCAGAGAGCCTGCAGGATGAAGTGAGAATACCAAACAAGAATCTTCCCCATCTCACCTTTTCCTGTCTCCCTCTTTTCTTCACCAATGTATTACTTATTACCTCAGGCTATTTTTATTTATTTTTTTATGTTTTTAAGCTTTTAGACTTGTTTTTGGTGTTTAAAAAAAGAAGCAAAAAACCCATGAGAAAAAAAATTTTTTTTTTTTTTTTTTTTTTTTTTTTTTTTTCTTTCCAAAAAAAAAGGGGGAAAAAAAAAAAGGAAAAAAAAAAAGGTGTTGAAAAAAAAAGATTTTTTTTTTTTTTTTTTTTTTTTTTTTTGGGAAAAAAAAAAAAGAAATTTGGGGGGGTGTGGGAGTTTGAATATAAGGGGGGGGGGGGGGGGGGGGGGGGGAGGGGGGGGGGGGGGGGGGGAGGGGGGGGGGGGGGGGGGGGGGGGGGGGGGTTTTTTTTTTTGGGGGGGGGAGAGAGAAGGATTGGGGAGAATTTTTTGGGGGGGGGGGGGGGGTTTGTATTTTTAAGCCTGGTTAAATGTAAATGACACAGTTTACATGAGTCACATTTGGGTTTTAATTTGCCAGCGTAGATCTGCTTTTAACCGTGAGCAGCCCTCATATTATGACTAGTTTTAGTCCCAACTTCCAAAGCCCCTGCAGAAATTCTCCAATAAATGCAGAGGATCTCAGACATGCAGCATAGATTGCCCTTTTTATAGTTCTGGTTTGAAATTCAATAATATCAATGATGTTTCATCTAACATTGCAATAGCTATTCATCCAGCGAAGCAGCTGCTTCAACCACAACTAATGAGTATGCGGCATTTCTGAGATCTTGATTATATATCATGCTTGTTATGAAAGAGAAACAGAAATGTTTCCTTTGGTGTAATTACACAAAATATTCTTTAATTCTTTCTGGTATAATGCAGTCAGAGTTTGTTCTCATCATTTTTATTTCTACTCCTGTTTCTCTCATATTGAGAATGGTTGCATTAGTGTACAGTCTCCTCTCTTCCCTTTTTACCAAGCGTTTTTCCTCAAAGGAAGAGATGGCTCACAGGAATATTTCCCCCACAAATATCAAATCCATCCTGCATTGGTCACTATCATTTTGTCATATTTATGAAGCAATGTGTGTATATATTACATCATGTTACTTTAACTATGTTGGAGTAAATTGAGATCTGTATGTTACTGTGCAGAGTCTCACATGACAGCTGCTGTAGCTGATGACTTTACCAGTCTGCTGTGGACTGCAGTAGTGTCGCTTACAGTGTAGTGTGATACAGTAGTGCAATGTTTTGTGTTTTTAAAGGACTATATTATTACTTTTGTATGTTTTAGCACATTCACTATGTGTAATTTTGAGAGGAAGACAGACAGGAAGCAGACAGACACATGTTGCAAAAAGAGTTTTGCTTTAAAAAGTTGCTGTTTGGCAGACGGCTCTCAATTTTCCTTGTTTTCTTAAACGCATCAAAGAAGAAATGTAATTAATTCTTAGTGATGTATCACTAAATGTATTATTAGCAACCTTTAAGTCTCTGCAAGTTAACTGTGGCTGCCTGGAAACCAGTAAATCAATACAATCAAATCTAGCAATAAGGTCTTTGACTTTTTTCTGCTGTACAGTCGTTCTATTTCACATCTTCAAAGATGTGTAAAAACAAAAGCTCTGCACTATAACTAATCATTTTGTTCTCTGTCTCTGTAAAGTCTTCTGATTAAAAGAGGTGCTAGAAGAATTATATTGCTGCCCCAGAGTGACAGATGTTTGTATGCTTTTGTCTTCAGAAAATCAACATATAACTTTCTTTGAGTTCAGTTACCTTTCATTTGTGCATCCGTCTTATTCCCTGGGCCATGATTCATAACAAAGCACAATCCTACAAAGCCACCCAAGTAATATACTATATTAATTCACTGTAGTTTCATTCGATGCCACCTCTGGTCAAACACCTGTTGCATGAGCATGTTCCTGTGAATAAAGAAAGAAAGCGTTGCCGTGTAAAACATCTATGTAACTGAGGGGATTTTGAAGGTATTTCAGTCCACAAATGAGTTTAGCAGATCGACCATTATGTATACAGTAATTATCTTACTGACATCAGAGGATGGATAGTAGAAACATACATTTCGGTCCTAACCCGTTGCACAAGCAGTTAAAAATGTCTGGATTCTTGCTCCCGTCATGTAGTTTCTGTGTCTCCAAATATAAAAATTTGGATTCATGCTTGCATTTTAATTTGCATATTACAAAACTGGTTCAGTCATGCTTCTTTAATCTCAGGAATGTTAGTAAGATCAGCCGCATATCCTGTCATCTCAAGACACAGTGAAACTCATTCATGCCTTTGTCACATCCTGGTTACATTATTGTAATGCACTTTTTACTTGAGTAACTCAGTCATCCTTGAAGTGTCTACAGCTTGAACAAAGTTCTGCTGCCAGACTTCTAAATAGGACTATAGACGTCTGCTAATATCCCTCCTGCTTTTGTTTCTTTCAACTATCAGTACATTTTAGAATTGATTTTCAAAATAACATAAGGCCTTGCATGGCAGAGCTCCAACCTACAGTATTTTGGTGCCTTCAACTAGCTGCTACGACTCTAACAACATGGAAGCTACCAGAAGAAGCAAAAACAACACATAACAGAACTGATCAATGTATTTTAGCTGTATGTCTGACTAAGAGCAAATCAAAAGGAGAACAAGCATTTCTATTTATGGCACCATAGGCACCAGGTAACTACAATGTGAAATATGTCAGTATTTTTAAATTACAGCCAAAAACTAACCTGTATAGCTGTATAGATTGTTTATCTTATTAACCTGTTTTGTATTGAATTGCTCTGATTATCTTCTCCTTTTTGTTCAGTTCTTTGTAAACTACTGTTTTAGGAATTTAAGACTATACAAATTAAGGGGGTATTTCGGGAATTTAGTATTGCACTTATACAAAGTTGGGGGACTCACAAGATACAAAAAAAGAACTGTCCAAATTAAAGCAGTAGAGGCGGAAATATAGTGACTTTTAATCCATAGCATGAGTCAAGCTCCAAAAACACTGGATCCTACAATTCCCACAATGCAACCCGATAGTGTCTTTCATTAGGGATCTCTTGGCTCGTAAACCCTGATGTCTTTTATAATCCATACCACATGTGTGCAAGCCCAAGCTGCAGTAACCCTTATGACATCACCATGATGTCATCATGGTTATTTTTTCAGACTTTGCACAGCTCCTCTAAAGCCACAGAGGACCTTTTAGTATACTTTATCAGTTTACTGTAAGTATATTGTATTGGAATGTATTGAGTGCTGCACTGACTGAGTTGTTATAACAATGTCAGCTGTCCTGCAGAGCAGTTATGATCCTGACACTATTGTAGTTTATGAGGTCAGGAGCTTTACAGCGTGTTCTGAAAATAATCTGCCACACCACAGCTGTTTGATCAACACGCGGCACTACCACCAGGAGAGGACTTACAGACTGAAGAAAAAGAAAATAGAATCTAAGAGAGAGAGAAACAAATTGCATGATGTTCTCACTGTGTCTTCCAGCTCTCCAGTGATGGACCCACAGCACCAACCAATTAGAAAGCCTACGTAAAGATAAGGACGCCCTTTATTTTGAAAGGTCGGGCTGTGAGAACAAAAGGATTTTTAAAGTGTACATACACCCAATGTACATCACACACACTAACACACACACATGCCAACATTCATACTTTACAACGCCTTTGTACAGTTATTAATGCCCTGCGGCTCTCTCTCCAAATTGAATCTAATCAAGTGAAATGCTGTGAGGGTCCTTGGGAGAAAGAGCAGGTCTGACGGTGACCGCTTACAATAAAATCCCTGACATTTGGAAACAAAGCTGGCTTTACCTCTGAGCTGTATTTGCGTAACTGCTGCAATCTTTGATAAATGTGTGTGTCTGCAGTGTGATATGCATGTGCAATGTGTGTTTATACATCTGTGGGCTTTGTGGCACCTACCTCCACATATAGCCTGTGTGTGTGTGTGTGTGTTAATGTGTGTACCCACAGTATAGAACGAGACCCACCCACTAGGAGCGTGCACCCCTTGACTCCCGAGCTGAAAGTCCTGTCCGAGCGATGAGACGCTGCGCTGCAGAACACTGACATGACATGTATGTGTGTGTGTGTGTGTGTGTGTGTGTGTGTGTGTGTGTGTGTGTGTGTGTGTGTGTGTGTGTGTGTGTGTGTGCGCGCGCGTGCGTGTGCTGGATGAATGGTTTTAATAATTTCTTTTGAAGTGGTTGTCCTACTGGAGTACAGTGGAACTAATTACGCTGATTGTCGGGAATGCAGCTGCTGTAAATATGTTATGAATGGTGTCCTTCCTGCCTTGTTTCTGCTGTACATTTATCACCCTCCAGATTGATAAAATAACACCAAAGAGGGGGAAATGCATTTTTAAAATAGACCCTGCCTGTTTTGTCTTTAGGAAGGCAAGGTGAAAAGCTTGCTAGTTAGCCACACTTTATATTATTAAATATAAAGTGAAATATTAACTAACCAGCAGAAATTCCAATGAACGTCATGTCCAAGGGCTTTTTAAAAGCAGACGGGACAGTGAATAATTCATGTAGAAATCGTGTTTCAAACTGCCTGACTCTGCTTCATCAACTGTTGAACCGTGTAGTCGGCTTTGTAAGCTGGAAAAATATTGGCACTCTACGTTCAAACAATAGTCTCTGAGAGCAAGTGAGTTCACAAAATGTGACATTTGACTAAAGCTTTAATGAACAATGCACATGCATAATTTGTCTATGTATTATGATTTGGCCAGTTTCCAGTCATTGTCCATTACTGTACTGTGTTGTGCTGAGATGTCATTTTATTATCATATAATCACCATAGTAGAAGATTAGAAACAACACACCCATGGGAGCTTTGGACCGGAGACACTTATCATATTGTCATGGTCATATAAAGTCACCTCATATTCATTTATCTTATTATATTAGAGCTCACACTATAAGTCAATTAATCAATTAGTCAACAGAAAAAGAATCAACAACTATTTTTTTATGTGCTTATTTAGCTTCTTAAATGTCAATATATGCAGGTTTTCTAAGTCTTCTTTGATATTTGTTATTTGGACTGTTCAGACAAAACAAGATGTCTTAAGCTTAAGACATCTTGTTTTGTCTTAAGCAATATACCTTCTAAGCATCAACGTGTTGTCATTTTCATTGTGAGTATGTGGCTAATGACAAAGCAATATGTACATGAAAAGTTTCTGTGTTGTTGGATTTTTTTTTTATCCCATATTTACCTTCTTGAGATTTATATGGTACTTACTAAAAGTGACAGTACAATAAACTTTAAGATCTCAAACATTACCTTGCCATTTAAGGCCAATAGTAAGGAGTAAAAGAATCATATTCACAGCACTCTGGCAGCACATGTGCCAGAATATAATGGTAGCCAAAGAATGATCTATGAGAGGGAATAAAGTAATAAAATCTGGAGATAAATAGTAGAGTGAATGTGTCATGTAAAATTAAGTGCTGCCATTCTCACTTGGAAAACGAAACATTCTCTATTTCGCTACAAAGATTCCCCTTTTCAATGTTGAATTTAACTATGTATAATCTCTGTGTACCTTCTAACATTGTGTTTGTATTTTGTGTTTTTTTCAGGCCAGGAGGAGGATGGGCGTAAAGTTTTGGTCCTCAGTTACCCCCAGTATTGCCGTTTCCGGTCAGTTTTGGCGCGGCTGAGAGAGCAGCCGTCCTCTCTGCTCATAGACCACACGGTGCTAGCGCTGGGCGGCATCGCTGCGTTGGGCGGTAGCACGAGGATCCTGTACTGCCGTGACACCTTTGAAAATCCTGCCCTGCTGCAGAACGAGAGCATCTGTGACCAGTTTGGTGAGTTTGGAAGCTGGTCATTTGATTGTAGCTGTTAGACAGTGGCAGTTTATGGCATTTGGAGTATTGCACATTTAGCCCATAAAACATCAAACTACTCATGTCCCAACCTCTGAACATAAGCATGTGCTTAAAACTCATTCTCAAAGTGCGGTTCATCTCAAACTTTTAATTATGTCATTTTGGTTCCCATGACCATTTGTTCAAGTGTACTTTCATTGGAAAATGGACAGAGTTTGCACTTTTTGGGCCAAGCAATTTGACAACAGAAAATGTACTTGAGTCATTTTAAAATTTGTATTTGTATAATGGCTGGCTATCACAGTTAAGACTGTCAAATGGCAAAGAAAAGGGAGCTTCTGTAACATTTGGGTTTTAAAGCCAAATACAGTTGCCTTCCTGTGAAAAACATGTATCTCTGAAACAACAGCATTTCATGAGCTGAGAAAAAACAGATCTGTTTACAGCTTTCTGACAATAATTTTTCAGATAATCCAATGAGTTTTAAAGTGGAAGAGCCCTGGTTTTACACATCAACGTCTGTTTACAGGTCTTGGGTCGTACTACTACACGTGGAAAAGGTTGTATACAGCTTTTTGTGGCTCTAGAAGGAGCTGTGCAATCTGATAAAATGCCTCAAGAAATGTCACTTGAGTCAGTGTCAGTTGGGGCTGAAAACAACAAGCTTGAAAATGAAATAACTCTGGGGGTGTGGAGTTAGAAAAAGTGAGCTTAGCTGATCAGACCTCTGCTTGAGGCTAGAAGCTCAGGGCTACATTAGCCACTAGAAGCATAACACACCTGAATCTCCGACCAAACTGTCAGCAGTCGAGTTGCTTTGTGGGTAATGTAGGCGGCAGGTTTCGACAAGGAAGAAGAATGTGTAGAATAAAAAAGATATCTCTGCTCCTGCTGCATCAATTTTGATCCTTTTTTGTCCATTGCGAGTCAATGTTATAGAAGTGCAATGCTAAATCTGCACACCTGCAGCACACTCTTTTAAATTGTGTATTTAGCTAAAGAAGTACAAGGATTTTGGGAAGGAACACTTAATCAAAAAAAAAATCAAAATCACTCAATTTGAGTTACATGGTTTTCACTGGCCAGCTACGAAACAAGCCAAAACTCAAATGGCTTTTTTATTATCTGTCACTTGGCTTGACTTAAAATGAAATAAATGTCACACAGACAAAAGAGTGATGAACAAAAATGCCTATATTTTGTTCATTACTCGCTATGAGGATTTCCATGCTACATTTTCCTTAGCTGCAATTTGGATTTGTGTGGAGATCATTAGTTTGTGTGCTGTGGTCTCATTTCACTCATCACTCCTTTGTTTCTTATAATTTTTCCATTTGTCATTTTGGTCTTTTTTTTGGCGAAATTAATTAAAGCCATTTAAACTCAACATGCTTTTGATCAATGCTCTTTTAGTTTAGTCAATTTAGACTAAATACAATTGATCATAAATTCCTTTCAATATGTTTTTCATTTAGTCCGTTTGGGGTCTTTCTGTTTACGAACACAAGTGACCGGCATTCAAACACCGTCACCAGTCACACCTATGAAAAGCATTCTGTGGTTCCAGTGAGGAATTTTGAAGTGCTGGAACATGTCTATATGCCATTCACTGTGCTTTCCCTGCCGCTCATGAATCCACACATTTTATTAACCCCGAGCTGGGCTAAAACAAAGAAGTAATGTGATTCATCTCTCTTTATATTTCCTCTGCTCGGTAGCACAGTTGAGCTCAGCGGGCTCTTGTGCAGCATCAATTTGACATTCACAGTAACGGCTCCTCTGGTCAAAAGTCATTGTTTTTCTTTTCCTGTAAATTTGCCAGTAGGTAATTGCATTTTAAGCGAGCAGCAGAGGTGAGACCAGAAGGGAAAATGGTTATAGGCATTGGAAAATAAGTTATGAATAGTAACGCTAACATCCTGTGGCTGCTATTGCTCATTCACTTGGCTCAATAATGCCATTCCTCTATGAGCCACATTTAAGTTAAAGGTTTTTTTTCAGAGCCTAAGGGAGTTCCATTTTTATTTTTATTTTTTTGGACAAAGGCAACTAGATTTCTAATGTTATTCACATGAAGGTTTACTAGGTTTGAGGCAGGCTTTTATTTCCGCTTGAATTGCTGCTTGGTGGTTTGTTTCAAAACAGCAGAGCTAAGTAATTTCCATCACTCTGCCAATTGAACTAGAGCCTCAAGGGCGCCTTACTTATAGGCACAAACACACACATGAATGTTTGCACATATGTGCTTAGAAACATACACAACTGCTGAGCAAGGTTCTCCTGCCATTAAATGAAAAGCAGCTATAAACAACATATTAAATCCACCTTTATTAGGATAAATACCAGCACTGTGGACTTGTAAGAAGTAATACTGTGCAGCTGTGAAATACTGTATTAAAAACTTTCAAATTTATCTGGGGAACAATTTTAGGACTTTCTTCTATGCTTCTTCCGATGCTAATTCTGACCTTTTGGATTCCACCAAATCTGCTGTGGCAGCTCTAATAGCCGTCCTTCTTGTCTAGGCTAATTCATGAAAGTGTGTCAGGCTACCTCAGGGGGTAGAGAAGATGAGAAAGCTCAGGGAGAAAAAAAAAAATTGCTATTGCAGAATTTCAGCAAGCCTGTTGGTACAGTGTTGTGTGAAATGTAGCCATCAGATGAAAGCCTGCTGGTGAAATCCAGTCTATTTTTAATAGAGTTTTAATGTATTTATATTTACGTATAATCATGTACAGATGTATTATAATCAGCAGCATGTTTTTATTTGAGCATGTGCAGTGTACTCTGATTTATCTGCATTTTTGGAGGTGAGTAATGAAACATCAGCATGCTCCGGCTGCTCCTGTGTGCATAATGACTTTGATATCTTCAATATTTGCTCTCACTTTACCAGATGATGTAAGGTCGTTCCTGGTATGACAATGACAGTTGTCGGAGGCTGTGCTTTAATCTATATCTGATCTATATTCATGGTTGTTTTTGTCCACATCATCGCCGTGCTTTTGAACCACCTTCAGCAAAACTGCGGTTGTGTCAGTTACCAGATCTTAAGTCCTGTGATCCATATTCATGTTCAGCATTGCCTGTCACCCCTGCAGCTGCTGTCCTCACGGGGAAAGACACGTTTTTGTTTATAATTATCATGCATTCTCTGCCAGCGTGGATTGATAATACCCATGCTACTTTGTGTCCCCAATATCATTTCTTGCCAGGAGGACTGTAATATCACCGCACAATCGCAGAAAAGGAAACCTCGCTGGCACACATATTCTTTAGAGTACTTATTGTGTGCACACTGACGTACTGAATGAAATACAAGCTCTTACATAAACCTAAGGATAAAGGTCTTGCATACTGTACTGTACTATAATAATATTGGCACTACTGAGGCCCCTCTGCTGTGAGAAAAAGCCAGAAATAGTTTGAGTGGGCCAGGTCTTTGCAGCGCTGAATGACAGATAACAAGGTTCAAGGTTTTGTTATTAGCTGTCATGGTTCTGTTGAGTATTACTCACATTAATTTGGCATGTGTACTGTACGTGCTACAAAGCAATAACATAAACATTTGTAAGCCCAACCTAGAGGTGCCATATGTGATCTATTTAAACAAGTTGTACATCGCGGAGCTTTAGGGCATCTTGACAGCTACCTCATTTGGGCATCTGTTAAGGAAAATATTATGGCCAACATTTTTCCCATTTTCTCTTATTCTGAAGTTATTCTCCCAAACTGCTGACCTTCCTCTCCCCTCCCTTCCCCCATTCTTTCAGAAACCTAACACTCCTTATGTGCACATTGCTTAAATCAACAGTATTTTGAAAGTTAGTGAGGCAATCATGTTTGAGGCTAAGCAGTTGAGAGGAGCTGCCCCCCCCCCCCAACTCCTTATTTTGCTCGTTCTCATTTGTCCTATATTCCCCAGGTCTCTTTCCTTGGCACAGAAACTATATATTTCATGCTCAGCTCAGTGTGTTTTGTTTGAAATATCTCTCACTCAGTGCTGGTTTGATTTTTATTAAAAAGAAACATTTTCAATGCAATCCTTTGTTTGTAATCCTCCAGGGTGGGAGGAGTACAACAAAAACAATTCATTGCTTCAATATATTAACATTGTCCAGATGCACTGATCATAAACAGAATTGGACAGTCTATTTTTGTAATGTGGTGCTTGTGCCAGTTTGGTACATCTGTGGCTGCTTTGTGTGTGTGTGTTTATGAGGGTGTTTCTGCATGTGTTTGACAGAAAAAAAAGTCCTGTTCTCGCTGAAACTGATATATACTTTACTGGAGGAGAGAAAATCTGAAAAGCAGTAAAATTGCTAAAATCCTAAACCTCTACTTTGAGATAACATCTTTAAAAACATTCAGTCCTGCTAGCTTGATTGGGTTGGGTCACCAGATGAACATACAGTATGATGTCATTGTTTCCACAACTTGAACCACTTTCTTGCTCGCTCTTTAAACATGAAATCAGATTAGATGTAATATGCATAGGCCAATATCGTCCCATGACAGCCCCGTCTGTTAATGTAATAGCCAAACTGCTTCCTAAGCTCATGTTTTCCCATCTCCTCTGCAGATTTGTGTTAACCACCAGCCCATGAATTTTTCATCGTCCATATGTCGATGATATACAGAGGCCATAGAGGAGGAATTTAGAGGACATGGACTCTAACAATAAACAGTTGTATAGTACATTGTCATGGCATTACATATCTGTAAAATTATGTTTGTACAAGAACGTATTTTTACACTATAGGCTCTTATTCACATTATGCATTATAACTTCACATGCCATGCTGTGTGACTAGCCTTGACAAACTGTGAACAGGATGTGTCTTATTTATTGCTCTTATATACATGGTATGCACAGGCAGAATTGATGCCGCAGTGCTATTTTAACTAAAAGCACTTTCTTCTACTGGCATCAGCAGCATTAGCATGACTCTTGGGGCTGAATAAGGCACAATCTTCCTGATTATCCCTATTATGTCATCAGCAACACACCAGCTTTACACATTGCTTTGCATTGCTGCTTATCTATTTTTAGCAAACAGTGCACACAGAGAGATAAATACGCATCTGGCAATAGACAAGAAGCTTTTCAGAAGTCTGGACTTGTTATATACAGTGCAAAGGTTTCTCAGAGAAGCAGCGCCAGTTGAGGATAATTGACTAGTAGAGGAAGAAAGAACACCAAGGTATACTCTTAGTTCAGTTACAGGATCATAACTATTTCTGGCTCCACCACTTTAACAGTTTCAGTTTTATTTCCTCACAAAAAATCTCTCTAAATAGCCTCCTGTGAATGTCCAGCTGTCAAACTGTGTTATCGTGTGACTTTGCCGTTTTTAAAGGGTTAGTTCAGAATCATCAAAGTCAACAGCAGTACATTGCTTAGCTTATGTGTCAGGACTCTGTTTGCTTCTCCAAAATGGGGGCGTGCCGACCGCCATACACTGACTATGGATAAGTACTTCATACAACCCCACTTCAAATATCCGAACTATCCCTTTAAGTAGAATTAATGCCATTGAATATTTAACATATTTATATTTATATTAGAGATTCCCTACCTTTCAGGCAGCCATTTTTTTCACTAGACTCTAAAAATCTTTTTGCAGTACCATAAATGTACTTTATTGAGGTGATCCAACATAGTGAAACATTTAGTCACCTTTTTACTGTCACACTATCATCACATGTTATTGCAGCTGTGAGAGTTTTGAAACTCTTCCTGTTGCTGCATTTGTAGAAACTCTGACATCCCAGATTTGAGAGTTGTCTGCCAAACAGGAACTATTCTAATGAAACACGAGTAACCAAATTCACATTATCCTATTTGATGTGTGATTTTCTTCAGGGTACCATTTCTTTCAATACAGTAGATAATGAAGGTTTTCTTTTTGGTGGTTAACTTGGATGTCGGACTGTCCTTGAACGTACCACCAAAGAGAGTTTTCAGACTTGCTCCTGCTTGCAACCGTGGTACCACAAGATGTTAACATAGACGAAAAATAATAAAGGTGCTAAAATGTTGACAGTGAAGGATAATTCATCAAGTACATTTCATATATCTGTTTGTTGATTTTTAAACTAAAATTCCTCAAATGTAAAAAAAATCTATCAAAGAATTTAGGATATAAAAGTTATTGGATAGCGAACGAAGCTTCCTGAAAAAGCACAAAGTAATTAACCACTTTGGCATGATGGTTTCACATAATTTGAAGGTCATTATCAGGCTTGGAAATAAAAAGATGGACCAAAATGTGATGTATTTTTTTTTTCAAAGCAGTTGTGTAATTTAAAACTCTGATAAACTGTGAGGCACGTTATTAATTACTTTACACTTCAGCTAACCTGGCCGGCCTGACCTCATTCATAATGACGTAGATGATTATTCCATTAATACACTTGTCAAATGTGGAAGAGTCACTGTTGGTGAGCATGGTTTAAATCAAGCGAGAATATGATTTACATGATAAAAAGATATGGTGGATTTGTAGCTAGAAAGGACAACATATTTAAAAAACATACTTTCACAAAATCCCAGATGTGAGTTGTGATACAGCTCTTGAATTTCCCTAATAAAAATTACAGAACAGCATGTTGTAACCTGGAGTGAACACGTCTGACTCATCAGTGTAACTGGAGATGCTGTCTCTGTCGGTGAGGCTGGTGTAGAAACAGCTCATTGGTTGCTGGGTTAAGTGATGAGTATTTTTCACATTTGTAGAGGCTTGTTGCAGGTTGTTTCTGAAAGGAGCTTGTGTAATTTAGGTGACGTCAATAATCATTGTTACACTGTACGGCAGCAAAGAAGGGATTACAAGTAATGATTGTGGTTGATGTTTCCTTCTTTTTTCCCCAACATGACACAGACAACACATACTGAAACATTGTCACTGTTGGCAGCTGCTTTGGAAATGTTTGGAAGTGTTTTAAAGCTACTTTCACGGTAATGAAAACTGAAAATACAAAGAGCAGGAGAGAGCTTGTTGTGTTCTTTAAGTTATTTGTAGATTATTGGCATAAACTCCCTAAAATACAATGCATTTGCATATAATACCAAAAAAATGAACAGAAAGATAAAAGTATCCATTGGCCTATTTTGAAATGGGAATGATGATTATTTGTAATCACCATGGCTTAATGCTGAGTATCTTTTTCAAAATGATGAAGTCCCTATGACTGGGCTCATTGGTCGACTCAATCCCATCAAATGTAACTAGAGCGTGATCTATTAGAATACATATGTTTTATTGATGCATGGGCTTCGTGTTTATCCTGGCATTCATTTATTTATAGGTCGATGCTGTGATTTCTTTTTTTCTCCAGTAATGAATAGGATAAGCCTTGAAGCTTATCCACTGCTCCCTTTCATCTCTCCCTCCCTCTCTCTCTCTCTTTCTCTCTCTCTCTGTCTCTCTCTCTCTCTCTCCCTCTCTCTCTCTCTCTCCCTCTCTCTCTCTCTCTCTCTCTCTCTCTCTCTCTCTCTCTCTCTCTCAAAGCTAAATTGAAAAACTGTATTTTTAAAGCCCCGGTCCTACTAGTACGAGTTGTTTCTGCAGTCTGTCAGTATCAATGATGTGGAAGCGTTTGAAGGTTATCCTGTTTTGAGCATATCCTCCACATTATGTAACTTTGACTATGTTTTACATTTGGCACTCATGGAACAACAGGGTTTGTGTATTTAGGACAGCCCCTCTGCATGTTCTTAACATTTCTTTGCAAAATTATATTTATTTTCCAATGTCCTCACCTGGAACAATAGCCATTAAGAGCAACTTGCCAACACTTGGGCACGTTGACTTGACGTTTTAACTTATCAGATGTTTACAGCCTGTACTGTGTTGTAGTGTATTCATTTTTTTTGTCTTGACAACTAAGCTAAATTATTACAGATTAAGTACACAGAGAGATATTGTGCTTTGTTGGACTTCAGCCAGCACCAGCAACCAAACTCAACAAGAGTTTTTTTCTTCTGCGTGTGTGTGTGTGTGTGTGTGTGTGTGTGTGTGTGTGTGTGTGTGTGTGTGTGTGTGTGTGTGTGTGTGTCTTGAGCTAAATACTGGGTGATAATATGACGTTCTCCAGGGTCAGAGGTTATTGCATTCCTCAGTGTCAGTCAGTGGATCTGGGTTAAGCTTAAACCCAGCCATGTCTCGAATGTGATGTGTGTTAATGAGTACTTAACAGGCAACGCTACCATCATGAGGCAATCACGAGGCGGACAGAATGAAAGAAAATTATTTTCTCCCTATAATTACAGTTTATTTTGACTATGAATTAAGTTTGTAAAATTTCTATTGTAAAACATGTGACACTGTGACTGCGTACCATCATTTTCTATTTACTCTGCAAATGGAAAGCTCGAGCCAACAGCCTTTATGAGTGTGCGCAGTTGTAAAGTACACACATTCACACCCCCGTCGAAACACACAACCCAATGAATCCGATGAGAATGATTTCATAATACGTCGCAATAATAAACTTCTTTGAACAGTTTAATTGGCTCTTCCTGGAACGGCACCGCTTCGCTTCATTTGATCTGATGAAAGAGTAATGTTGCTTCTCCCCAGGGGGAGCATGCACAACGGCGCACAAATAATGAATTAAGAACACTACCCTTTTTTTCCTCCAAATAACTGCTACAATAAAGCAGCAAAATTCATGCAGCACTTATTCCACTTTCCCTCTAAATTGCTTTCATGTTTACATACTTATGTATTTAATTTTCAGAGCTTGTTTTAAGTGAAAATAAGCCTGATTCCTGGAAGGGCAATGGATTGAGTTCACATGGAAATTGATTGTCCTCTGAAAGCATCATTGTTGTTAGAAACATTTGGAAACATTTCAGAAACCTTAGTCATGTGTGATTCTGTAAAACGTCACACTTACTATACACTCTTCTGGAAATAGTAATATTTGAATAGCCTGTATGGCAAGGAGTGAAATTTGATTTAAAGGCATCTGGTGTATGTAAAAGTTGAATGGAAGTAGTCTATGCAAAAGAGGAAAAAGGAATGTGTAAAATTGAAAATGACAAAGTCATGATGGTTTGGGAAAATGTCCTCTTTCCTCGGCTGAGGAATATTAATAGTGACAGTCTGAATGGAGAGTCTGTGTACAGCAACTGTATGGTCACAGAAATGAGCTCATTACTTGCATATACATTATGTATGTGCACATACACTCATTCATCTATAATGTTATTAGGTGGAGAATATTCTATTTACATATCCATCTGCTAATTGTAACCCCTAACATGCCTGATCCTGAAGGCAAGGAAATCGGTGTAAAACCAAAACCATAACCTCAACCGAAATTATCCTTAACTCTATCCCAGAAAAATCTCTTTCCCTAGTTTATCTTGGCAGGAAATCCACCCACACACACACATTTTAATAGCACTTATAGTGGAAAAATCTAAATGAACGATTTGCACGATATTATAAGTGCTTGATAAAAATATGGGAGTATTTTTAATTTCCTGGTAAACACACAAATTGCTGAGACGTGGGCTTGTCTCCATGGCAACACTAGTCAGAGCGTGCCCGGCCTAGCATTTGACAGGTTCTTCTGATGATGATTGATAATTACTACTTGACTTGTTGTCCCCGTCTCCACAAACATATGGCAGGAGCTGCCCTCCGCCATATATCTGCCAAAACGTTCCCTTTTCTGATAATAGCTTTTTAATGTTGCGTTTTGTTGTGCATGCATAGCAATCACTCCCCCCATACACACACACTTCCCCCCTCAACCCCACCCCTTTGTAATTACATTTACTGCTCATCACATAGTTGTTACAGAAAGAGAGAAATAGATAAGAGAAGCAGGAGAGTGGGAGAAAGTCAAAAAATAGGTAGAGGGAGAAGGGGGGATAGAATTGATTTCACTTTGAATTGATGTGTTCCTCCCAGTGGTGCTGGATTTAAATTTGACAAATTGTCAGGATTAACACAAAGAAGCAGCATTTCTTACAGTATAGTCACATATTAGAATATAAACACCAGATAATAGTGCCGGTGTGGTGGGCTGTAGTTTAAAATGGCAAGCGAGACACTTTATTACGTATCCATGCACGCAGTATTTTTATTATGCAGTGTGTTTGCATGCATAAAGCTTATATTTAGATGCAATTGGAGGCAATCTTGTTATATTCACAGAGGCCATAGAGGAGGACATCAATCTATAAACATGATTTATCTACTGCGCACTATCTACCCAGGCATTAGCATAGACTCTCTATTGTGGATCCTATTACCTGACTGTATGCTGAAACCTCAGACTAAAACTTCAGACCTGACCAGCATTTTAAACCTTAGGCAAACTCAAATTAAAGATTGAAGTGAAATAGTATTCCCCTTAAGAAAGTGACTCCTGTTTTTCTTATTATTAAAAGATAAAGTATAGGTGCTTCTCAGAATGAATACATTTACATTCATTTTATTTCTTTTCACCTAAACAGTATATTGGCCTCAATGACAGGAACACTCTCACTCATTATTTCTCGGCTTCCGCGAGCTGACTTTAATGAACGTATTAGCCCCAAGTACCTAATTTTACATGTCTGTAGTTCCAGATGGGCAGGACAACTAGTTCACCTATATCCCACTGGTTCATATAATGTATGACGCACCTGCAACTGCAAAAGCGCGTCGCTCTGTGGAAACCAAAGTCATTTCTAATACTGTGTGATTGAGGTCTGCCACAGGCTAAGGCAACAGACAGGCTCCGTGAAGGAGATAATTATGCATGCACACACAGCTGTCAGTCAGCCAGCTAAGGGGAATCGTCTTTGAGGAAAATAAAAACAGACTGTAGCCGATATAATGCAGTATTTGTATAGGAAATGACAGGTTTGGGAAAAGATGTCAGAGCTTTTGCAACAAGGAGAGGAGATCTGGTGATAATCCCCCCCAAACCAGAAAATCTCACATGGATTCCTGTTTTAGTGTCAATATATTTATACATTCATACTGAACACATGGATGCCCACAATTTGAGTTTGATTAAAGCTACATTGTGTAAGAATTTCTCCCATCTAGCGGTGAAATTGTATATGACAACCAACTGAATATTACTTTCTAGCCCCTCCCATTCCAATCGCGTTTTAAGTCCTACGGTGTATCATCGTTTACATGCAGCTGTTCTAGCCACTCCAATATTAACTTTGGTCTTGTTGCTATGCCTGTCGCGTTGTCGTTTTAATTCTCTTTTTTGCTTCCCTGGCAAGTAATCTCCCCCTGGCATTCGTCACGGTGCGGGATGCCACTGAGTGTAAAAGGGCGAAAGGCGGAGGTATGTCCCTCTTTGGCTAATGTATTTTAAAGATGGAGGCGCAACATGCTGGCCGTCATTCAAGCGACTCGCTCTTATGTATTCTGAATGATTCTAAATGGCAGATTCTACGCTTAGGAGAATACTTTGATTAGTTGGTGGAAGTAATTACACATGAATGAGCACATATTTGTGAAAGAACAAAGGTTTTTTTGCTAAGAATCAACTCAAAAAATTAATTATCTTTTTTCACTTGCCACTATCTGGTGCTATCTAACCATGCAGATAGTTTGGGTTTCAGTTGTTTAGAAGTTTCTGTCTCCCGCCCAAAACACTGGAGATCAATGTATTTTAGTTTGTTGTGCTCACAGCCTTGAAAATCACATGCGCAACATCTCTTTCCAGAAGCAGTGTCCTTGTTACTCTGAATAATCCATAGATAATTATGGGGCAGGGGTGGGGGGAGAGAGAAAGTAGTTCCAATGATTTGGACATATGTTTGTTTGTTTAAAGCTGCGCTAATCAATATTTTCATATTGACAATAGATCAAATGACTATGTGTAATGTGGAAGGGATCGCTTGTAGTGACAGTCTCACAGAGAATGATCACCTGACTACAGTCCTTCTCAGCATTTTAGTGTCTTTCAGCTCATTGTTTTGGTTTTACTTGGCTCAACTTTAATGTTTTGTTTCATTCTTAGCATTCTCATCAACTTCGTTTCAAACAGCAGCTGTTTTCCTCTTGTTGTTTACCTGTTAAGCACCAAACAGCAGACAGACACATTTAGCTGGAAGATGGTGAACATGTTGGAACATTTAGCAGCTATATATATATATATATATATATCCAGATATTTCCCTCAGGAGTAGACTAAAACAGAGCAAAGGGTAGAGTGAATATTTGATTAACACAACAACAAGTATGACTCAAAATGAATGCTAATCTTGCTCCGTGTCTGCTGTGCGGGTTGTTAACTAACTTACCCATAATAGTTTCATAAGGTGATTATATAGTAATGTCAGTGTTGTGTTTTCAGCTTGTTCCTCTCAAAAAGAAAATCACTTAGTGTTGTTTTGAATGTAATTTTTGATTCACCCCCATTTTATTGAGGTGGAGAAATCTCAAAGACTTCTCAGATATCTCAGCAAATTAGGTTATGAGATATGTAAAGCGACCAAAAACACCAATTTTGGCTAAGAGAGTAATTTAGGTGGACTTGACCTTTAAAAGAGAGGTTGAGGCAGAGTAAATCAAGGTGCTGTGTGGATAGACCTGTTTACAAGAAGCTGTTGAGGACTTGCGGAATACTCGGCTGCACCTCGGGGGACTGTTGTTAGAGCTCTTTTAGTAACAAGACGGACTAATCCCTGCCTTTCACTGAGGCGCATGCTCTAATAGCCTTGTATTACAGTGTTTTTTGTGTGTGTCGGTAGTCAGGACAAGAGTTCCTGACACAGGTTCACTCTCTCCAAACGCACAACTCTTCACTGACTCTGAACACCGGAGAAACATTTAAATTGTCGCTCTCGCTGCTTGGTGGTGTTTAATGCTTTTTCCCTCTCTCTCTCTCTCTTTCTCTCTCTTTCTCTCTCTCTCTCTCTCTCTCTCTCTCCGTGATTCTGTTACTGCTCTTTCTTCTTCCCTCCCTCTGTTATATTGGAAGGTGAGGTTGTTTTTGTGTAATAACAGTAACTAGTATCCATTGTCATGCCTACGAAGGAGTCAAATGCATTCCTCATTAAATTCAAAATAGCAAAAAACAGCAGTAAAAAAACATCTTCTCATGTTGCAGTTGCATTCACGGGCAAAAACAGACAAGAAAATAACACCAGTGATGAAAATATTTCAGTGTTATTGATGTTAAACCCCTCGAGGTTGACCTAATATGTAACACTGCACTCTTACATTCAGCTGTGAAATGTTTTACAGTTTATTAATGATGATCTCCCTCTGTATAATTATGACAAATTAATTAACACTTGTATCATCTAACAACCTATGGAGGTTTTGATGATTAATAAAAACAGTGTACTCTGTCCACCCACACGCTCTGCCTCACTCTGTGGGCACATTGTGTAATTTTTGATGATTGCAATGATAGAGATGCTTGAAGTATTACTGTTCATTAAAAAATGTGCGAGGAAACGTGCCTCGAGCGCAGGAACAGAGGGATAACTGCTGTTACATGTGACAAAGTGAGAATTATGAGCACGTCAGAAATGCCTGGTATTAATATGTGAAATGCGACGGTGGCTACAGTCAGTAACAAAATGATAGAGAGGAGGGAGCGCTTAAGGCTCACTAGTCTGTGGTTGTTCAATCAGAAAAAAAAGATTTTTTTGAAAGGATTTTACATTTATGTTTAATAGCTTCTGCCCTGTCTTTGTTGACACATGAATGCATTTCTTGGCACATTACCGCCACCTGTAGTCAGTCACCCACGTGCATCCTAGTGTGTGTGCATGAGACAAACAAAATGGGGAAAGACTCATGTAAAGACAGCTCCCCAGCGCTAATAGAGGTCAAAATCTCCTCTGGGAACCCTTTAACCTGCAGTATAGCAAATAACAATAATGCAATTTGTCCTTTGGAATGTGACCTGAACATTTTTGTATTATTAATGCAAAAGTGATTTGGGAAATTCAACTCCTAGATCAGGGCAGGCTTGTGTCTGAGTCTGACCAAAAGTAAACAGAAATTAGCCACCTTGATCAGCTATTTTTTTCTAACTGCCAAAGGATCTACGTTTATGTGGGGGAAACTCTGTCAAATTCAAAGTTATTTAAAAAGCTTTAAAAGTTTTTGATGCTTGACCCAATATTTGTTGTTTTACCGAAATCGTATTTCCCATTGTCAGAACGGCCACAAGTATGATAAAAAAATACCATCATTTCCCATTAATATTGCTAGGACTGTGTGATAATAATTAAAGTCAACATAGATAAATGCTTCACCCATCTGGATTGTATTAGCTGGACAGTAAAAGGAGACAAAGATTATGATGTTAAATACCCAGTGGAAATTACTATTAATATTATTACTTTTGTATCCTAAATTAAATCGAAAGGCAAATCTCCCATATTTCAAATTCTAGACAGTAGAAGTAGTGTAATCATATGTACAGTAGGATATGTGCTGTGTACAGTTATGTGCTCAGGCATTAAATATCTTGTTTTTGATATTTTTTGTAACTTGTTTCATAAACCTAGTCTATCAAGAGAACGCCAGACAAAATATTTACTTTGGAATGAACTTGAGAAAGATACATTAACTCAGACATGTTTCTTGAGCGAATAGAAACAGAAACTTAATTTCCAGTTGCTTCCCCAAACTGGGGTCAGAAACATGCCGTCCTTGAGCAGAAACCCTCGATATCTCTCCCACCTCTGAGGTCTTTGATGTATAGTGAAGTCGTGCCGTCGCCTGTCACTGTTGGCTTAGGAATCAGTCATTGCTGCTTTTTTTTATATTCTCTCTGGTAATGTTGACTTGCTGCTTTGGAGTTTCCCTTGTCACATCCCTGTGCCTTCAGTGGAGTTAAAATGTTCCACCAAAGTGTAATATCACTTCACTGACTGATTCAATGCACCGCTGCTCCACAGATTAAAGTCTGTGATCCAAGAATGAATCAGAGACTGTTTTGTGTGATTATTTGTCAGATTTTATTCATTATTGGTTAGGTTTTAATTACTTAGGTTTATTTTGCACTCTGAAAGGTGCTATTGTTGTTCCTTATGTTTCATATTCCATTCCATTTTATTTTATTCTGTTACATCTAATTTGAGTTACAAAACTCTACTTCTGTTTTACATCTAGCTGCATTATTACTTCATTATCATGATCTTTTTTTTTTTGCATACATGAAAATGCATCTGCTCAGTGCTTATGGAGTTTAAATACAGTCTGTCATGGTTCCTTATGTTTTATGACTTGCTGTAAATTTCCAAGGAACCACTGTAACCCTGTATGCCAGACATTCTTTGTCTGTGCGTGGCTGTTTTCACAGGTACAGTTTCATTAACAAATCCATCCCAGGTTAGGATTCCTTCTCATCTGTGCGGATACATATCCGTGCTGAAGCTGGGGTCATTGTGGTCTGCACTCTTCAAATGTTTTACAGACAACTTTACGCTGTTTGGTCAAAAATCATTTACGTTCTCTGCTCCTTCACCATGTAACTCATTAAGGAGTGATTTCAAATTGATTGAGTGGATCTCTCTCTGAGAACTCACATTGATTATAACAGAGCTGAAATGTAACTCTACTCGCCAATGTCTCTGCTTAATTGGCTGATATGGTCACTATGTACAGTATGTGGTCTAAAGATTTGGTTTGTGTTTCAACATTTATTAACAGGAGGTTTTGTCTTTTTATTTTATATTTATATGCTGTCCTGTTGGCCTTGTTATAAAGATTTGTAATCTCAGTGAGACATTAATATGAAGGGGAATTTGTTTGTAAAATGTAATTGTATTCTGTTCTGTCCTGTGCTACATACTGTACTGCACAATCAAGGCCATGTATTGCAACGTGAATGTTACCTTTGGCAGTGAGCTGTGCTGATAATTGCTGAGTGGGTGTCAGGCCTTTAGTGAATTTGCAACCAAGTGAGACGACAAAATATGTCAAAACATGTTTTCACCAACCACTACTTATTCTAGTCATGCCTCACTCATCATCCTCCTCCTTCACCTCTTTCTTAGAACTTGGACCTCGTTATGGTGAGATGAAGTTGAAGTCAAACTTTAGAATTAGGAGTTTTGTTTAGTGAAAGTGCAGATTGGTAGATTCTTCTTCAATCAGTCGGTCACAGTTCATCTGCATGGGAGATGAAAACTACTTTGTGTAACTATTTCATATTTTATTTGCACATTATTGACTAAATGTTATTTATTGAGCTCAGCAGGTTATTCATCAGTATCATTATTTACTTTTACACTTTAGTATTTCTGAACAACTTATATAAGACATTTATTTCAACCTGACCTTCATGAATCCCCATAAAATGAATTACCAACATTCATAACAGCCTCATTGCCATTTTCATAATATCTTAGAAAATCTTAGAAGATTGCAAAGAAGATTGGTAAATAACAGTCCCTGCATTCCTGGTTTCTACAGTTTAACAAGTTTACAGCCATGCTAGTAGCTCTGTGAGGCTGCACGTAGGCATAGTTTTTAAACTAAATGCTAACATCAGCATGCTAACATGCTCACAATGACAATGCTAATATAGTGAAATTGGTATGATGTTTACCATGTCAACTATCATAGTTTAGCATGTTGGCATGCTTAAATTTGCTAGACACAAGTGTCAGGCGTTAGTATACCTGCAAAACTATTTATTTAAGTTATTTGGTCATAAACCAAATTTTTAGGCAAATTAAAGCTTTAGTGCATAACTTTTTGATATTAATGAACGTCTGTTACATTCAAGCCATTGCCAATGAGTTGCTACAAAGCTAATTCAGACTATCAGCTCCACACAACTCTCTCTATATTTCTCTGTATGGCTATGTTCAGAAGATTATGTCGTCCGGTGACTCAAGTGAAGATAATTACCTCTTCTGAAGAGTCCATCATGTTTTTTTAATCCTCCGTGTCCTCCTTGGCTACTAGCAACTGTGTGAAGGAGGGGTGGGGGCTGTGCGCCATCACCGAAGGCTTGTATCATGTGGACGAGCCAACAGTTTTGTTGTCTTTACTTAGAATTCTTCATGGGGGCGACAGGATAATGGTGCAGTGGTAGTCAGGGGATCACCAGAGAAACATGAATGTCCGAACCAAACTTCACTCATTCACTCAGAACTATAAATGAACTCAAGGTGGGACTAGCGGAAAGGTTAGGGTATTACCAAAGTGATTAGGATGCGTCGTCTGGAAACATGAATGTCTGTGCATACAGTATGTTGTACAGTCTATTCAATAGATGTTGAGATATTTCAGTTTGGACCAAAGTGGTAGACTGACCAACCGACCAAAATTGCCATTCCTTGACCTATATGCTATTGTGGCTGAAAAATAAGTAACCACTGCACTTATCTGTAGTTGTGACTGATTATTTCAGTTATGAGTCTTATTCCAAACTGTCAAATGAAAGGATTAGTTGGCTGCTGATCTACAAAAGTCCTTCAAAGATTTTTTTTCAGTTTGGCAATCAAATACAAAGGAATATGCACCATCAGAGCGACAATCTGTCCATTGATTTAAAGAGGATTTTTTGTTTTCATTAAGTGAACACACAGCTTTTTTTCCAGTCAATTTTGTGAGTATTATCGACCGAGACATCAATCAGTTGAATTCTCCAGTCGGCTTGATATGTCTCTTAATTCCCAGCAGCCTCTCAATCAATCAGTCCATTTTGTTGTGGTTCCCTGTGGCTCTACTTGTTGATGCATAGAACCGTTAGAACCCTTCCTGAGCTGTCTCTAATGAGTTTTCATTATCATTGACATCAACTGAATGACAGTGAAACAGAGGTATTAGGGCTGTATTTAATTGAATCTGAGAGGGGAGAAATTATTAGACAAAGCCGCATTGTAAAGCTCTTAAGAGCTAAGAGCGTTCGGCTGCATCCGGTGATCAAGTTGTCGGGCTGTGCATCTCGCTGCTGAAGACGCCAAGATTTCCATGGCTCGGGGGTCGTGCTCTGTGAGACATGATGGATTCACACCCCTGGGAATACCCCTCCTGTGTGTGTGTGTGTGTGTGTGTGTGTGTGTGTGTGTGTGTGTGTGTGTGTGTGTGTGTGTGTGTGTGTGTGTGTGTGTGTGTGTGTGTGTGTGTGTGTGTGTGTGTGTGTGTGTGTGTGTGTGTGTGGGTGGGCTTGTTTAACTATATTCGTGGACTCCAAAACCGTGAGTCCAGTATACTTGTGGCGTCCCAACAGCTTTGTGGGGCCAAAATACTGGACCCCACAAGTTTAAAGGGCTGTTTGAGGGTTAAGACTTGGTTGTAGGATTAGGGATAGAATTAGGTAATGGTTAGGGTAAGGTTAAGGGTTAAGGTTAGGCTTTTAGTTGTGATGGTTAAGGTTAGGGTAAGGGGCTAGGGAATGCATTATGTCAATGACGGGTCCCCACAAAGATAGTGCCACAAACCTATGTGTGTGTGTGTGTGTGTGTGTGTGTGTGTGTGTGTGTGTGTGTGTGTGTGTGTGTGTGTGTGTGTGTGTGTGTGTGTGTGTGTGTGTGTGTGTGTGTGTGTGTGTGTGTGTGTGTCTACCTGCCTTCTTGGGTTTGTAAAGGACCAAGAAAGAGTCTTCTGGTTACTCCAAGACTTGTCTCAAGGCTCGCCTCGAAGTCATGTCAACAACCCAGATAAGCTACAGACTGACAAATAAGTAATTCGATAGGAAAAAGGAAGCTTGGTCAGCAGCCATTTTTGGGGTATGACCATAGTGTCCATTTTTGGCTCGTTGAGGGAAGAATCATGTTTACTTAAATGGTCTCTTTCTTCTCTAGTACATTGAAAAAAAACACTTAATGCCCACAGAGTGGTAAAAATATCACATCTCCCAGGATGCTGTAAAATCATTACCTTGTGATGTCGGCTTTGTTTTTTTACAGACTATAAATGTCTGTTTTTCCATTCTAGGAAATCAATCTGCGCAGAGTCAGTCCATGTTTGATTTTCTTTGCTATTCCAAAGCTGATGACTCGTCCCTTACGCAACTCTGCCACGAGGAGAGCAGATCAGCAGTTCTGCACAACTTCTGCAGCACAGAAAGATCGCCTGCTTGACCTTGTGTGCCTTTTTGTGTATGTTTACAAAAATACATGAATGCACCATTTGAACACACTTCACAGTAATATCTGCTTGGGTTGTTTAACTGCGTTCAGTTTGTCCATCATCGATAAGTCGATGAATTTAAACCCGCTTGCTGTCATGTCACTGTGTGTTATGCAGCAGCGCTTTGCTGTAATTGCACCATTTTCTTAGGCAGCAGTATTTGACCTGATGAAAAATGTAAACAGACAGGCAGGTTATGTAACTCAGAGTAGGGTGTCGGGGTTTAGTGATTGGACTAAAAACAGAACCGCACTATAAGAGTGTGACCTCACTCAGACCTATGCAACATTTGTTTGAACTGATGTCACATGTTGAAAAATAAATCTACAAGTCAAACCTGCAAGCATTAGTCATCCTTCACTTAATGTTTGTGTTTTGTATGATTGAATATGTGTTTTTGAATGCAGTGTATGTGTCTGGAATGTAGTGATCAGTTACTTTTCTTAAGATTTAAGTTGAAAAGCACATTTATAGTAATATGGCATCTATTTATGTTTTGTGTTTTGTTTAATTACATATGGATTTCTTTACAGAGGCCTAAGCATTACAAATTAGCTAGAAATGCTGTGATATGTGGCATTAGTATATTCAGTGAATATGTTGTGCTTATGTACAGTATCTGTCCCTTTTAGAAATAAACACAAGTAAATAAATAAATAATAGGGTTTATGTAATTTCTCAGCATTAATGAGTAATTGGCAGACTAAAGGAGGCAGAGTAATGTGAAAACATTGACGGAAGAAACACACCCAGTGCTTTCCAAGCAAAGATTACAGTGTTGAAAACTTTTTTTTAGTGCCAAATCGATGACAAATGCCCTTGGAATTTTCCCTGCGCTGTTTCTCCACAGCGTAGCAGTTGTGAAAATAACAACATGAAGTGGTAGGTTGCTGAGTCGTGATCATTTTACTGTTTTTAATGACTGCCTGTAAGTTTTATTCAGCTCCAGTGTTATTGTAACATTTTCATGATGGGAATTGGATCCGATCGAAAATAATCACAGAGTCCTTTGGATGTGATTTAATTGTCATTGCAGCTGGAATGAAAGAATGTTGACGCTGTGAAATACGTGACTGAACTTGGATTATTTGAAGTTTCTCTCTCCTTCTTTCTCTTTCTCCCTCCGTTGAGCTTATCTCTGTTTGTGTTGCTGCATGGAGGCAAGGCACTCTGCCAAGAAGTTACATTACAGTCGCGGGTTGACATAAACGTGGGTGCACAAAGGACTTGGAGGGCTTAAATACTTTATTGTGTATGTAATTTGAACTGAGCAATTATATCAGCCAGCCTTTCAAACAAAGAGCTTCTATCAGGCAGGTTCATGTGTTTTTAATTAACAGCGTTCAGCTTTAAGACATGAGCAGCAGACTAACAGAGAAATACAGCCACGATGATGATCAGTACATCTGAGGTGCTTTAGTATAATGTAATTCTTTATGGTGAGGATGATGATGAGATGACAACTGTGGTAGTCCCGATGTAAAAAAAAAAAAAAAAACATAGCCGCATTATGTATGTGAGTTTTTGTCACATCTGACTATATCAAATATTTCTCTCAGCAATAACTGTTCTTCCCTTCTGTGGGTTTGTGGGTTAAACAGCATCTGTCATTTACAGTAATATACTAATTGCTTGACTGTTACGACGCCCTCATCTCAAATCTTAAAAATACATCTGTCTGAATTTAAATACAGTTTGTCTTTTAGGCTGAGAGGGAACTTAAGGGTTGTGTTTACTTGCACATTGGAGCAATTTGGCAGCCTGCTACCCCATTCAGCACAATGTTGCACTAATCCAGTATAAAAATAATTAGCTACAGGCTCACAGGCCTGTGAAATTCATTTCCCTGATTGTAAATGTTCCTGTCTTAGCCTCCATCCTTTTCAGCTAGTTCCCAGAGAAGAAATGCATCTGTAAACATTTTTCATATGTCTTTTATTCTTCCTCTCAATAATAGTTTATTACGATTGTTTTTCATTAACAAATCAAATGTTGAAAATACAAAGTGATTTAAATTGCACAGTGCTGCATCAGCGCACATGTTTCCACTTAAATGGTTATTCTCACTGTCATCGTTTCCTCCCCCTCAGCTCCTAACCTGAAGGGGCGACCGCGGAAGAAGAAGCTGTCCATCTCTCAGAGGAGGGACTCTCAGAGTCAGGCTCAGGGTCAAGGGTCATTGGGGTCAACCCAGGGGTCAACAGCAGTGGCAGCACAGGACCCCTGCAGCCCAGACAGCAAAACTACCACAAAGGTAAGAAACTGTAAGATAACCTAAGATAAGGTAAGACTTTATTGATCCCCTAGTGGAAATTCACATGTTCACACAGCACAACATGCTGAGAGGTAATAAAACATATATATATACATATATATATATATATATATAACAATACTTTAGACCAACATAATATTTAAGTGAATTCCAGTATGTCCAGTATGAATAAAGATAAATAAAGTACATAGTACGAAGAGAATTATACAGTACACATTAACCTCCCAGTAAAGTCCCCTATCATGCACTAGCTCTGCTGTAATGACATGTGTTGTCGACTAACTGCTTTCCAGGTTGTCCTGCTTCTCAGGTTGTCCTGTACAGAATATCTTCTGTTACAGAACTAGGCTAACACATTTTAGTTTCCTAAACAATTTACTGTGACAGGAACAGCAGCAGTGTAGTGTTACATTCTGTCCAATACATGCATGTTGACCTAATATGACAGGTGTAATCCCTGTCAAGGGGAACTTTGATATAAGATATTATTTCATTTTTGGGAAATCTGATTTTATTTTAGTAGATCACCATTTTTCTATTAAATGTCCTATGTATGATAATAATACGTCTACAACTATTCTTTTTGAATAATGTAATTATTTTCTCATTAATCAAAAATATTGAACCTACTCACACAAGACTAAGAGATGCAGCAAATCCCCACAAATGACAAGCTGGACCTGGGAAATGTTTGCGATTTATACTTAAAAAATGACTTAAACCATTAAGTAATTATCAAAATATTTGCAATTATCTTTCTATTGATTGATTTGAAACATACAGTATTAGGTCACGATAGCATAGTTATTGAGCAGCACTCTCTTTGTGTGTGTGTCTTTTCTCAGTATTGTGCAGTATTACTTGATGAAGAAAATTGAATGGTCATTTGTATTTTAAAGAAGTAAAATCATTAGATCCTGATGCAGATTGTTGTCAATTAACAACGTTAATGATTTTCCGTGACATTTTGAAAACGTTGTTATTGATTCTGTATTTCCATATCTTTCACTGCTTCTTTGTATCTGACATTGGTTGTAATATTCAAATTGAAGGAAATATATATAAAAGCTTTTCCACTGCTGTTATTCTTATGACCTTGGACAGCTAAAACAATATTAGAAATTCTCTCTTGAAGCTCGAGTCAAACTAATCTGTGCCTAATCTGTAATGACAAGAAGAGCTGCTCCATTGATTATCAATGAGAGTCTGCCTCTGTGGCCAGTAAAACTATGTGTTTGTGCTTGAACCCAAACACATCTCATTCTGTTTAATACTTAGTCATACTGTCTGACTTCATTTGTTTAACACACTGTTAAGGGTTCAATTTTCATCTAAAGTTACGCTCTCTCTTTGCAGGTCAAACACAACTGTAAAACGGTACCCAATGGAAAAATAACGCCGGCAGCCAAACACAAGGCCAACAGCCTCAACAAGAAATCCTCAGCTGAGGAGAAGGAGAGAGGGAAGGATAGGGAAAAGGAAAAGGAGGAGGGGAACGAGGCGGAGAAGAACGAGGAGGAAACATCAGAGGAGAGCCGAGCGGAGGAGCAAGCTTTCTTAGTAGAGCTCTACAAGTACATGAAAGAAAGAGACACGCCCATAGAGAGGATCCCCTTCCTCGGCTTCAAACAGAGTGAGTAGGACAATGTAGTCTCTTATTCCCTCACTGGTAATGTTTAAACAATGGAGTACTCTTGTTTAGACTCAATCGTTGAATAGTAAAGTTAGTGTAGATACATTTTACCTGGGTTATTTTGGAGATTTAGGTCATAACATCACCAGTGGGGAAGGTTAGCGGGCTGATATGGGTAAAAGATACGTGTAGGAAAACCTATGCAAAACTTCCGTGCAAAAAGTAAAAAAAAAACTTTATTTGAACTCAAAAAATGTCTTGAGCTCTCAGAAAAGAAACAGAAGTACTGTATACGTTAGTTCCAATATCAGAGTGAAACTGCACTCTGTAAGTCATATGCAATAGTAAGATAAGCACGGAAAAACCCTGTGTGGATTTTAATCAGCATGTCTAACCACGTTATCTTTAGTGCCCCCCCTTGTTTTGATCAGAAGAGAAACCAGTAGCTGCTTTCAGTCAAGTCAAGGGCAGACTGTGTATAAACTATCAAACTATTAAAGCTTTAGCAAAGTGAAGATGGCTGCCAACCACTGCAGGCATTATGCCTAAAATCTCTAAATTACACTGCTGTTAAACTAAAAAAAAAAAAAACACAGTAATGCAGTAATAATAACCTAAATGAATAATGCTCTATGCTGAGAAAAATCACATTTAGCGGTTAGTAAAAGACTCTGGAGGCTTCCTGTCAGAGCTCGTTTTGGCTTGCTTTTGTATAAGGAGAGAATATCTTCTCACACTTGTCAAAGGGGTTTCCTGTGAAGGCCAAGAACGTCCTCTAACAATGTTAAAAGAACATCACATGTATGCAACACACGTCTGCCCAAGATGAAAGATTTTTCAATATAGGTCAGATGCTTAGCTTGCACTCGGTGTGCACGGGACAGAGAGGAGAAAAACATGCACGTAAACATCATAAAGGACGCACTCTAGTCTCTTGAAACTGTTCTCAGTGCTGTTTGTTTTATGTGTTTCATCTCGATGCAAGACACATGGGAACGTGGGCTCTCACCTCAAACTGTGGTTTTTAAATGTACTTCTTTCTCAGTCTTTATTCAAGGAAGGAAATCACATTTGCATTCATGTCAAACGAGCCTAGAAAAGATGTAGCCACTCGCATCACAACGTAGCACGACAACATCAGCAAATTAACGAGAGGCAGGAGGGAGACTTCTATTGAATTTAACAGTGACAGTTTACAGCACAGTAAAACTCATTACTCTAAACTATTACATGAAGGTAAGCTGTGATTGCCTTGACTCTGCTAACCACACCACGGCATTTTGACAATCCTGTCGTCTTGACTGACATGTTGTTGCTTAAATAGGTCATTGTGGTTAAGGGAGACAGAGAGAGTGAGTGAGAAAGACAGAGAGAGACAGAGAGAGAATTACATACCCAACATGCTTTACTTTTAAGTTGGCATTTCTCAATTTGTGCTCAGAATAAAGTCGAGGTCCACGCGCCAACTGTTTTACATACAGTACATGCTTTGAATCTCAAAACCAGACACATCATAAGCAAGGCCCTCATTAAATGATGAAATCATGCTGTTTAAACTTTGTCCTTGGCAGTGAGCACACATCAGCACAAAAAGGAATGTCGAAAAAAGGAAAACACGTCATAATTAATACAACAAACCCTTAGATGTAATCAGGCGCCGTTTTCATATTCTTCCTTTTAAACTCGCTACAAATGCATTAAAAGATCAAAGAACTCGCTTTCCTGTAATGGAAATTGAAATTATGTTCTTGTAGTTGCGTTTGAGTAATAATCTTTTTATGAAGTTCTCTGGAGTTTAACAAAGCAACAGATGGTTGAATGATTTAACAGACTGACCCATACTTTGTTGGCTGTGCCACTTAAATATCCATTTGATTCACCTGCAAAACAAAAAAATCTGAATATGGACTATTTATGTATATTCCTATTCATCTCCTAACTGTGGAGTCTCACCTGATTTATTTAAGACTGCAATTGTGACTCTTTACAGCCAAGCAGAGAGATATTAAACCCAAACATTCATGGCTCATAACATATTTTAAACCCAAACATTCATGGCTCATAACATATTTTAAACCCAGTAATATTACCTTTTTATATAATTTCATGCATGAAATGGACGTAAATGATGATAATCTGTCGTTCATTTGATTCTCTTTCAGTTTATCAGATATTTGTTAAGTCTATGAAATATCAAAAATAGTAACAAAATTGCCCATCACAACTTCCAAGGTGACAAATGTCTTTTTTTGTCCAACAAGCAGTTTAAAGCCAAAGATATTCAGTTAAACTATTTTGATTTTTCTTACTATTTCTGCTTAAAAAAATGCTGAAATGTCTGAGCGATGAAATTGAGGCAGATTATTTTACTACATTGTCTCATCAGCTTTAATACATTTTACAATACATCTACTATATGAAATGCTTCAAGATGGCTGTATTCAAGAGTCCTAGACTAATATAAGTATTTTGTTAAAAGAAAATGTAAACATTTTAAATTACTTCAGGAAACCTATTCATAGAGGCTGAATGCACACTAGCACCAGGAAATGACAGAACATAGTTGGCTGTTACATTTGAGGAGCAGTACAGTTGGAGAGGAAAACAGTTTTGTGCTGCATTTTATTCATGAGTGCTGCTGTCCTATTTTTTATCACTTGGTTAATATTGACTTTGCTCTACAGCAGCTGCCATTGAAATTGTATGGGTGCCGTTAGAAGCGTTGAAAGAAATGAGAGAGAGTGGATTTAAGGGGAATAAAACGGGAATGGTTGTGGCTACATTGTATATTCTGAATGGCCTTGATCTGCAAGATTAACCTGTGTGTGTGTGTGTGTGTGTGTGTGTGTGTGTGTGTGTGTGTGTGTGTGTGTGTGTGTGTGTGTGTGTGTGTGTGTGTGTGTGTGTGTGTGTGTGTGTGCGTGTGTGTGCGTGTGTGCAGGCATCAGCATGTGATTGTGAACATCAGTTCCAATTTGTCTCCCTCTTTCAGCCTTGTTGTCTAATTGCCATGCCATCGGTGTGTCATTGAGGCTGCATTGTGTTCCTGTTTTGTCATCCTTATCTCAGTGATAATTGCCCCTGCCAAATAGAGGGGAATTAAGAAAAGAAATTGCTAATGACAAGACATCTAAGAAAAGGCATGTTCTCTCATTCCCTTTATCTGTTCTGTTCCCTCCCAGTCCCGTGTGCTATTGTGGTAATTACAGTCGATGCATAACAAGCTAGTTAAACAGACCATCTTTCTGTTTCTACAGTCAGAAAGCACAATACGCCAGAGTGCTCAGTTCAAACAGAAAAACCTACCCAGCTCCCTTTGTTATTCCACCCGTGCATTGACAACGGTAGCAGAGAGGAGGGAAGGAAAAAATCAATGCTGTCAAATGCGGAGATAGGAAAATGTCATTTTGACAAATGCAAGGCTTTGTGTACGCACAGATTGAATTTTGATGGATTTCTCCCCAGGCGAGGCCTCCTTTTCTTATTTATAGGCCTTCATATAAAAATGTTAAACAATGATGTTACAGAAAGCAAATACAAATGTCATTGGCACAAAAAGTCCCCCAATGAACTTGTGCTTCTTTGTTTGTGGGAAACATTTTCTTTCAAAGACAGACAGCCATTTGAAGCCTTTCTGAAAGCTTACATGGCTATTTTTAGAAAAATGTTACACAAGACTTGTATTTTGATATGGCCTGTCATGGGGTATTTGCATGTGGAAATCAATGCAAATGAATTTGCATTAGTTCAAACAGAAGTTTGAGCATATTGCCAAGCGTTTGATGCTTGTAATGGTTTTCATTCATATCTGCAGGCTGTGGCTGAGGGTGAACAAATCTCTTTGTCAGGATGAAGAATATGTTGTGTTTTATCACATAGCAGTGATTGCACAAGTACTCAATATTCATTTGCATCCTTTCAGCTGAAGTGCAGCGTTGCTTTGTGTGGAAATGATAAAAAGCTGTTTTCATTTTGTCAGTCGAGAAATATGTAGTTACTATATTCCTGTAAGGTGTTCAAATCAAAATAATTATGTCTGTCTGTCTTGTCTGTCTGTCTGTCTGTCTTTATATATATCTTCATTACTCAAGTGCCACATCATAGTTGCACTACTGTACTATACATTCTGCTTATCAATTTTGTTTATTATGCACATACCACTCCCCCATTGGTTTATTGTCCATCCTCTGAAAGGGGCCATTTTGCATAATGACTACTTTTACTTTTGATATTTAAGTACATTTTGCTGGTAATACTTAAATTAAGGACTTTAACTTGTAATTGAGTTTTTTTTACATTTTGATATCGCTGCTTTTACTTAAGTAAAGGCTCTAAATACTTCCTTCAGCACTGTATTTATCTTCCTCTCTCTGGTGTAATGACTGTATGTGACGTCATGTGTTTCAGCTCAGTTCCTAACTGCTTTGTTTGTCTTCTTTCTCCCACAGTCAACCTTTGGACTATGTTTCAAGCTGCTCAAAAACTAGGAGGATATGAGTTGGTAAGTATTCACATATGTGGTGATATATTTCTTCTCTTTCGTCAATGTCTCTTCTTTCTTCCCTCTATCACCCCCTCTTTCTGTTTCCCTTCTCTTGCTCTCTTTTTCTCTATTATCTCCTCTTGCTGTCTCCTTACCCACCTCCCTTCTTTCTTCCCTGTCTTTTCTTTTTCTGCCCTCCTTTTGCCCCTTGAGGTCAGTCACTATTTTCCCAAGAAGAAAGTCTTGCTCAGAGCCACATTTAGTAAAAATGATGCCGTTGTTTCAAAACCCCCTTGGAGTGGAAAACACATGTTCCTCTGCTGTGCACTGGTCAGAAGGAAATTGGTCAAATCGCTCATTTTTTCCCATGATGGAGATGAAGTGAAATGCACACATATACCCACAAATACTTCATGCGCACACATACACAACCAAAGTTAGTCAGAAATGAGTATGTATGAGGCAGAGGCATTTAACTTGGCAGCCCCACCTGCCGTTTATTCATTCACTATTCATGTGCAACGTGTTTCCAAAGTGAAGTCAATGTTTGATGTTAAGTCGTCAAGCGTGTTGCTCATGTCTGTTTCTTCATTAGCTAGCTGGTTTAATGCCATCCAAACAGACGGCCAGACCAGACCATAAACAGGATACAGCTCATATAATTGGGGCTCATATCCTTTTAAAACCCTCATATCTGCAGCTGATTATCTCACGTTTCATGTTGAGGCTTTGTTAGCTCTGTGGCAGCTTGGAGTTTTGTGTCGTAGCCCATCATCTGTTATGGCATAAGGGGTTATAGCAGGAACAACTGACTGCATGATGTTAACAGAGCTTATTATGTTAGAGAATTGAGTGTTGAGGATTCAATAACTGGAACATCATGACTCAGTAACTCCCCAAGACCTCAAAATGATGTCAACCACTTATGTTTTTCTCTTTGTTTTTTTTTCCTTTCTTTCTTCCTCTCATATTTTTTCAATTTTCCTCACTCTACATTCATTTCATTGTCATCCTTTTCCTTTCTTTCTTTTTCTCTTTTTCTCTTTGTCTTATCACTTTGTCTTCTCATCCGTCCCTCCAGATCACAGTCCGCAGACAGTGGAAGCATGTATATGATGAATTAGGTGGGAACCCCAGCAGCACAAGTGCCGCCACGTGTACACGGAGACACTACGAGAGGTGAGTTATCATCCTCGGCAGTCATATATGACACATTATGCATGCACACATGGAACAGTTTGCATCGCCTGAAGTGAATAAACTCCCTCACAGCTGCATCAAATATGATTTCACAATGCTTTATTCATAACACCAGGACACTACAAGACAGAAATTGATCTTATTCAGGGGAAGTCAATGCAGTTACACATATGTGGAGCATATTCTCATCGTTAGGGCATGCAGTACTAATAGGATTAAGAAATGCTTTCCTTATGGACCTAAATCAATTCATGATGAGATGAGATTCAGTTATTTTCTTAGGATTAATTGATTAATTGTGTGGCACTATGGAACCAATTATGCCGTAAACTCCACCCATGCTGCTTTACAAGCAGGCTAAAGAAGATTTAAAAGCTCAAAAATGACTGCAAAGTTTTGAATTATTAAGTGACCTACATGGATGCACATATATACAGTAATTACTTGTTCCACTATATATGCATTCTAAGTACACAGAACTGCAAGATAAAATGAAAGCACCGGTTTAATGTATTCATCTAATCGTTCAGTCAGATACTGCAGCATTTTGAACCTCCACATTTTAATCACTCAGATGGTATTACCAAACCAAAGCAAGCATATGAATATGATCCTGTGGGAGCTGTGAGGGTATTATGCAGGGGTGCTTGCACACACACACACACACACACACACACACACATGCACACACTCCAACTTTCCCAAGGTTAAAAAAACGACAAATACGATCTTCCCAACAAGAGATAAGCAGTCGCTTATGAGGCGGGTCATTCCTCCAGGCCAGCGACCCTCTCCACATCCCTCCAGCTGGTGGAGTTTCATGCATCAGCAGAGCTCAGGCACACACACATACACACACACAAACACACACACACACACACACACACACCTGTCAGTAATACAGCAATATGCCATGAGGGAGCCGGGCAACTTCGTATTGTGTCAAGATTGCATGCTGTAAGCGAATTTGCAAGCACAGGCAGTGGCGACAGGAGAGGCTTTTCCAGGAAATCTGTGAAACCATATGTGTGAGAGTGCATTGTTCAGTGTGTTGTATTTGTAGACAAGTTGACAATGTGCCTCTAAATGTTCGGCTGAGGGAGCTTTCAGTGTTTACGCTGAATTCATAGTTGTTCCTCACTGCCTCAACCAGGGATATGTTTTAGAGGAGGAGCTCCTTATTTATAATAATTCATATGCCTTTCAAAAACTAGAATATGCCTTTGATCCTTGTTCGGTGAAATCAGTATGATGTGTCTCTGCCAAGATATGACTTTGAATCCAGATGTGAAAAGCTATATTGTTCATCAGTTTCTAAGGTGTAAATAGGGTCGTACAGTAGGAAGTAGGCGGGGTGGACGAAACGGTGTGGGAAGTGCTGAGGTGTGACTGCTGCTGCGCTGGCCTTTCCTTCTCCAGCCACCGAGAAGCAGCTGAGAGAAAATAATGCTGAATCAATACAGCAATAATATCCACACACTGCAGTGAATATCAGGCTGACAGAGAGAGAAGGTGTAAGAGGGAGGGGTGGAGGTGATGGGGCATGTGTGTGTGTGAGAGAGAGAGAGAGAAAGAGAGAGAGAGAGAGAGAGAGAGAGAGAGAGAGAGAGAGAGAGAGAGAGAGAGAGAGAGAGAGAGAGATCAGCTGAAGCTGAGCAAGTTTCCATTCAGGGGAATCATTTTAGCTGAGGCTCTGTGTTTGGGCTGCTTGGAGGGCAATTAGCTTCATTGTATTAACTCAGCAAACACGGCCATTCTCTCCGCATGATGAATGAGGCTGTTTGTGGGCTCGCTGAAGTGTGTGTTTGTTCCCCAGAGGCGTCTTTGTTTCCACCTTTAATCATTAGTCAATGTGCTACAGAAATATAATTCACAGAGAAGAATGTACAGAGTACAAACTGAAACAACACTTATGTTTTCCTTTTCTCTCAGAAGGATCACTTCTGATTTGTCTCAGTGGGCCAAAGTACAAAGCAGGAAATGTAAAGTCTCAAGCTAGTAGGAAGAAAGGAAACAATAGTTCAGGACATAATTCATTTAAATTAAGTGGATATATTCTTGGCTGTCATTGTGTTATTTGGGTTAAAGACTGAATATCCACAAGCATTCAGCACTCATTTTAAATTATACACATTTATCCCTTTACAGCCCTAATGGTAAAATCATATGAAATGGTTTCCTAGGAGATGTTATTGTGAAAGATGGAGCCAGGGGCATAATCACTATATTCATGCTGGCCAGGAGCAGGTGGGAAACACTGGTAGTAATGGAGTTACATGGCTGGAATTGAACAGGAGATAACCTCAGCTAATTGTAATTTTCAAAGTTACAGTTTTTTAGTCACTGAGTGCCGTTCATTAGTGCGCAGGGAAAAATCAATGCAGAAATGTCCAAGCCAAGGTCTGCTGCTGCAGCTACAGGGAAGCTTTAATGATATTTATTTAAACCGTTTCCCGAGATTAGCTGTCAGGGCCCAGCGCTCTGAATTAAAAATGAGGTCATGAAAAAGATGGCATCAATAACCTTGAAATAGACTGCCTTTTGCTTCTGTGCTGTGCCATTTTCTCTGTACCCCCCACCCCCCCCCCTCCCTCTCTCACTCCCTACCTTGCACTTCATGCTGTTTCCTTCATTATACAGGTCAGCGCCTTTTAACAGCTCCTACATATTTAATCTTCTTGGTTTCCTACGTGATCTCTTGTTACAGAAACATCACATTTCACTATCTCTGTTCATTTCTGCCTGTTACAGATTTTAATACCTCACCATGCCTTGGCACTCTAATGTAATTGCACAACGGGGTTGGTATTGGGGTGGGAGGGGGTTTTGGAGGGGGGGTATCCATGGCAACAGAGAAGCAATTTAGAATAATTTGCTATTTAAAAACTCTGAGGTTTTGGGCAATAGCAGAGGGCGCAGATGAGGGTTTTTGGATTAGATCATTTCATCTTTAAAGTATTAGATGTTTGCCAGATGTACTGTACATGGAGTCTAAGGCCTGTAAAATATTCTCCAGTTCAAATGCAGAATGCAGATATGTGTTTCTTTTAAAACAGATGCACGCCGACTTGATGTTTTATTGATTTAGCCTTTTATTTATTCATTGCTCCTGGTATCAATGTTCCTTTGCATTCACTAAAGCTGCTCTCCAGCTATAAAAATACATGTGTTGCTAATAACTATTAAGAAACCTTGAGCCAGTCTTCACACTGAGAATTATAATAGAAGTTCAAATTTGGGGAATAAAAAGGAGACAGGAGATTTTAAATCTTCAGTATCTTGCCCTCGTCAGCATCTGCATTGTCCTTGCTGTATTGCAGATACATCAAATGTGGCGCATTACACCAGCTTGCCTTGTCTAATACTGTAGCTCAAACTCAGATTTCAATTACTTTAACGTTTCTTGTTCTAAAGCAGAGGGATTACCATTAGAGGTGGTGGGGAGGGAGTATCACCTTCATGTCCTCCCTGCTTTTTATTCCCAAACCTAAGAGAAGCAGGGAGAGAGACAAAAACAGTGACAGATATTAATGAACGAGCAAAAATGATTCAGTATTATGAAATAAGGAGCGAGAAAATGCAGAGAAGTGGCAGTATTAGAACATGGTTTCATATTGTCTGTCAGCATTCCTTAACACTATAAACAATGTCTTAACATGTTGTCCGCATCAAAAGCATAGCCAAATTCTTTGAATATGCATGACTCTCCTACTGAATCTGGACTTCAGATTCAGTGGGAATGCAGCCAAAGAGCTGCATGTTCTTTACACCAAAATAGCAGGCAGCTATTTTAACCTCTCAGAGCTAGATGGTTTCCAGAAGACAAAATGCTTCATCGAGCATTCAGTGATAAAAACTCATTTTTTTGCAGACATCTAACAAATCAAAATATTGGATGATTTCTTTATGCGTGGAATTTAATCAAAAGGTCCAAGGTTTCCCTAGTGGCAATGAGAAATCACAAATTACGCCACTGACGTGTTACAGGCAATCGACTGTACGAGAATCTATTCAAGCCTACTGAGATTAATAGTTCAGTGTAGCAAATTAAATTAATGACATTCTTGCCGAGATTTCAGTCCACTTTTGGGCAGCAAGAGGGAACATATGCTGGATATTTTTGGATACTAATACTTGAGTGTGTCTTTATGCAGAATAGCACACATTTATTTTAAACAGTTAGCACTCTTGGCTCACACACCTGCTATGGCGAACATTTACTGCAAGCTGCAGCAGCAGCAGCTAATGAGAGCAAACCCCGGGGGAACAGTAGAGGTCATTTTAAATCTGGTATTTTCAGACTTGACAAAGGACTTAAGTTTTTCATACATTCCTGTGCTGCCCTCCTGTTTTAACTGCATGAATGAGGGTCACCTCAAGTGGTTTGGCTTCGAGACAAAAGAGGGGCTTTGAGGCATGAATCCAAAGCAGAGGGAGCAGCTACAATGTCTGTTTATCCCTCTGCTGGCATCTTGTCTCTCTCTTTCTCCACAGCAGTAGTTTTTTTCTCATTGCTGTGATGATGCTTAATCACTGCATTTAGATTCGATAAAGCTTCTATTTTATCTTTTTTATGTTATTCTCTTTTCCTTGTTGACTTGTAAAAGTAAGTCATTTTCATTCCTCCAAATCTTTCTACAGCCTCCAGGGCTTGTCCACCAGCTCTTTGAATAGTTTATTTTCCTTTTTTTTTTTCTTTTTTTTTTCTTGTGATCTTAACACAACACCAGTTAAAATTAATTTCAGCACGGATGGGAGGGAAACTGTTGAAATGGAACAGCCCGCAGGCTTTTTATCACTTATATGGTGACTTAGGCATTTCTAGCACAGGGCTGGTTCCTGTAACACAAAACTCAGATGAGAGCAGCACATTGCTGGTAAAGTCACCTTGTTTTTGCCAAGTTGTGTTTTTGGGGGGGAGGTGCTTTGTGTGCAATCCATTATTTCAAAGGCACAAACATGCTTAGTTGACAGTTGTGGTTTGATGTGGTGCTTTTACACTGATATTGATCTTCAGAAAGATCACACAGATATGATCCATTATATATAAATATATATATATATATATATATATATATATATATATATAGCTGTATATAATATGTATGAAGCAATATCGTTTAACTTAATTACTTCTTCTATCTGTGCCTATTCAACGTTTATTCTCCTCACTACATATTTTACTTGCTTGTTATCAACATGGAAAACGGCTGCTTAAACAAAAGCTGGGTGATAAATTGGCATGAGAGGAAGTTAAGTATTTATTGACCTCATAAAAATGTTGCCTCTCCTGCCTTAATGAAATTCTTTCCTGGAATCTCTCAGTGCAGCATACGCCCCCTAGTGGTTCTAAATATTAACTACACCTGGCTTTCTTTCAACTAATGCAGTGGCTGCCAAGCTCAACCCTTCCTTGGAGGAAATTGCTACTTATATAAGTGCTATTGTATTATGAGTGCTATATTACATGATCATGACTAAGTTATATATACACTTCTTGAAATTACTCCACTCTTTCATACTGAGGGCTCTATTATCATTTTACACTTTTTCAAACATGGTGTTAAGAATGGGGGGATGTGCCCTGAATCTTTAACCTTATTTGCTTATTTAGCTTATTCCGCCATTTTTGGAATTGACAGACCTACATATAGAAATAACTGTTTTTATGGGCTACAGTTTTGGTAAATCAGCTTATATTTATTAAGCGTAACAAAGCTTGTTTCTTGACCAACAAAGCATCTTAGCCTTTCCATTTGGAACTATTTAAGGCTCCAGTAATTTTCCGGGCTCAGCTCTTACATTATCCGGGCCTGTGACACACAACCCCCACCCCATATTGACATTCCATAAAGTTGACCCAGGTCAAGGCAGCCGTCGTCTTTCCCACAGATCATTGTGATAGTCAACAGTGCACCCTGGTATACTGTATATAATATAAATATAAACTGTATATGCCACTTTTGTAGCCCTTTGATCACTAATAGGACAGCTAGACACATTGGCGCATAATCAACACACATTTACAAGCCTGAAGAAATCCAATCCACAGTTTTATAACGGTGAAACATTTAATGTACCTGCCCTTTCTGTGCTATAATGCCTAATTATAGAAAGCCTGAGAACCACTTCCCTGTTTGTTATAAATTACCACTGCTGCTGTTTTAAAGATTACATGTTTTTATCTCCGTTTTCGAGGATTCTTCATTCCTTCATTCAGAATAATTTTTGCTCTTCATTAACATGCCATTATCCCCTCTTTCACTCCCTCTGTTTCTTTTTCCTTTTGCTCTTTTTCCCTCCCTTCTTCTCTTTCACAACCCTTTTGCTCTCTGTCTTTCCAATAAGTCACATTTAATAGTACATTTCCTTTCTTGGCCTGAGGCCTGGTGCCAGACCAGCTGTATGAAATGTAGTTTCACTGCTTTCCCTGCCAGCACTTTTGTTCAGAGGAAAAATAACAAAAAATCCCACAGAGCCTCTTGAACTCTCTGAGGCTTTTTTTCTTCCTTTTGAAGAGGAGGCGAAACAGCTCTTGATTCATTGTTTGTTTTACCGCCATGTCCCTTAAAAGGAATACTGCAACCGTCTCTTGTCGTTACACGAGAAGACCTTATTTTTTTCTCATGACTGAGAAAGTCATGTTTCTGTCTGGCTTTTATGGATTGTTATTGTTAAAAACCTGACAGAGGAGCTGGAGAGATTTTCAGAGGAGCCTGTTGAAGTTTGGAGTGTTGTAGTTTTACAGTTGTCTTGGTTTCCTCTTCCACAACGTTTCTTATTTCTGGTCTAGTGCCAATTTCCATATTCTTTTCTAAGCAATAAAAGTCAAGAAAAGTTTCCCTGGTTTCTTCATGTCATTATTTTACACATGGGTATTGTTATGTTATCCAGATCTTAATGTTCCCATTAGTTATGACATCAGATATGGAAAATTGACATGGGAAGTATTCAGAAGAGAAATATCAAAAGTCAAAAATAGTTTCATGTTTTTTCTACAGGATGATCCTTGTCACTTAGTATAGACTTAATTAAGTTGGAGCATATGCAGCTATGATGCATTTAATCATGTAAAATGGACAATGTGTTAAACACTAGAGCGTACTGTTGCCAGCGGATATATTTTATTACTGTAGCCACTGTAAGGGCTTCTGTGATTAATCATATTTGTATATTAAATTAGATATTATATGCTATGAGGTTCCTTTAAACCATTTGATTTAAATTCTTCCAGGCATGTTTCGCCTTTTCATTCCCAACCACATTAGCTTTACACACACACACACACACACACACACACACACACACACACACACACACACACACACACACACACACACACACACACACACACACACACACACACACCTATTCTTTCCTCCCAAGGTTTAACTAATATCAAATGTGATCTGTCTCAGCAGGAAATGACTGGTTACTCTCTCTCACACACACACACACATACACACACCCACACACACACTGAGCACCCATCTGAACCTGGATTTCCCCTAACCTAGATTAATAACAATAGGATTGTTAATGCTTGCCACATATTAAAACAAGGCGGTTTTAAAGCAAGGTATTTGATACTCTGCATGCCTGTGGCAAAGCTGCAGCTCATTCTGTTTTTGGTATTACCAAACCAAAGACTTATGTGGTTTGTTGTAGTTTTTACTTTTTTAGTATGGACACCAAAAAAAGCAAGGTGGTTTGCTTAGAATATGCAACCCTACGTTAGGTGTGCAAATATATAGTTTTGTGTATTTTTTTTAATTGCTGTTTGGTTAAAAATATTTTTTTGTTTGTGTGATGAACCAAAACATAGACTAGTAATAGTAGTAGACATAACATGATCATACCACAAACTCATCTCCATTTCTTTGCCTGCATTCTTCCTCAGGCTCCTCCTTCCCTATGAGAGGCACGTTAAAGGCGAGCATGACAAACCCCTCCCCTTGACCAAACCCAAGAAGCAGGAGGGCAGCCAAGAGAAGGCTTCAGGAGCCAAAGCCAAAGGAGTCGGGGCCAAGAAATTCAAAGGCCCCAACAATCCCAAGCTGGGGAGTAAAAAGGACAGAGAGGAGACGGTGAAAGGCCAAGAACAATCACAGGTCAGTCACAGACTTCTCCCAACGGCTGCCGCACCAGGATTCCTTCTCACTCAAAATTCAATTTAATTTTAATCTCCCTGTGCTTTATCATCAATGCTTCACCCTCTGCTCTGAATTCATGTTGTCTTTGACATTGCCAAATAATAAGAAAATATAGGAGTGTCTTATTTCTTTTACTTTTCTTAACAACTATCATTTATCTGCATGCAGGACTCCAATGGGAAAGAGGAGAATCATGAGCTGTCCACAGCCATTAAACAGGAGGTATCTCTGGGAGATGAACCCATTGTAATAGAGGAGGAAGAGTTACATCTTACCCTAAAGAAAGAGGAGTCCTTGGCAGTGGAGCAGCCATCTTTGCTCTGCCCCAAAGAGCCAGACTGCAGAGCCCCACATGCTGGTCTACCCCTCTACACAGGGCCCAGTCCCCAGCCTGAATGGAGGCAAATCAGCGAGGCCCTCCAAGCAAAACTCTCCTCTGAACAGCAAACTGAAGGGCATTTCATTCCTAAAAACCCCTACCTGCCTTACCGTTGGGATCAGAACAAATCTGCTGGACATGTTGCTCTGCCCGAGCCCTCCTCCAGGGTCAAAGACTCCATAGAAGGTCATGGTGGGAGAGTGGGGAAAGTCTTACCAATGTGTAAGCAGGCAGACATGCAGTGTATAGACTTGAGCACAGAATCCTTCACAGAGAAAGAAGACTATGGGATCATTAAGAAGGAGTCCATTCAGGGCCCCACACAGACGGCTGCCTACTGCAAAGCCAGCCAGGGGGTCATGTCTCCTTTAGCCAAAAAGAAGCTCCTCTCTCAAGTGTGTGAATCCAACCCTTTCTCCTTTACTTCTCCTTCTCTTCAGCCTCCACCTCCCACAGCGACTTCCTCTCTCCCTGTCATAGCAGTGGCTGACAGGGAGAAGGAGAAGAGAAAGGGTGAGGAGGAGGTGGTAGGACAGGGGCACGAGTGTGTGTCAGACAACATCCCAGAGGTAGCGCCCATATTCAGGCCATCAGTCATCCAGCATGCCCAGAGCAGCAAGCCTCACCAACAAACCGCCAGTGGCCCATCAGAGAGGAGCGCTGCTGGGGAGCTCTCAGAGACTTACCGCTGCCGGACGAGCCATCACCTCCAGCCTCAAGTCAATCCACCGTGGCAGCCCTATCTCCCCCGAACCCTTGCCCAGGATGGTGCGGAAAAAGGCGGGGAGACGCTACTCCAGGGCCCAGCTGCTCAGACCCGGAGCTACACAGGTGACTGCTACTCCTCCCCTCACCTCCACAGTCTGTACAGGCAAACTGAGAACTGCCTGAGCCAGGAGAGGATGGTCGGCTTCCCTAACGGAGATCAAAGAGAGCGCTACACAAGGGACCATGAAGGCAGCCAGGGCTTTGTCTGTAGCAGCCTGGAGCAAGAGGGCTTGGCCTACAGATCTCACTACAGTGACAGGACTCAAATACACCGAGAGAGGACAGAGGCAGACGATGAGCCCAGGGACTTTACAATCTCTAAACCTCTCTCTCAGAGGGTCTCCTCCTTCTCCAAGCCCTCTTTCTGCAGTCTCCCATATCCCATCATGCACCAGGGTTTGGATTCCCACCCTAAGGCATGCAGAGTTCCTCCTATGACCATCTCTCCCCCCAAACAGAGCCCTGCAGAGTTATCCCAGCCATTTCCCAGCCCAAAAGCTTCAAAAGATTTGTCCCTCACCAGCCCAATTCGACCCAGTAAGCGAAGCCTCGTGGAACCCGATAGCGAGGAAGTCCCAGAAAGGAAAGTCCGTGTGGTGACACCAATCCACCCTGCTGGCGCAATTCGACGCAGCGACCCAGAAGAGCTAAAACCAGCTGAGCCGGCCCACGGCGTTCACCTCAACAACCATCTTCCTGAGGGCCACCCAACAACTACCTACCCCCCACACCACGCCTCACCCCTCTACACTGCCATGTACCCACCCGGCAGCCTGGTCTCCCCAGGAGACGGGCTCCAGCAGCACCCGGGTCTGCAGTACCTGAAGAGCCAGTCAGCAGTGTCTCCCCTCATGCCCCCGTTAGCCTTTCACTCCATGATGTTCCACAGGCAGCTGCTGGCCAGCCCCAGCCCACACCCCTTCTACAGGCACCCGGGCGGGGCAGCACTGTACGGGGACCTGCTGCACCACCTGTACCCTCTCTCCACCCTCCCACCACCTCAGCTGTCCTCGGTACACCCCAGCACCAGACTGTGAGGGAGAGAGGAGGATTATATTTCTCCCTCTCCTTCTTTATCCTTAGAAACCTTTTCAGCTTCTCTTTGTCTTTCGGTCTCTCTTGCTCGGGGATTGTGGCTCAGTCGAAAATAAACACTGAAAAAAACTTTGGCTTTGACTGATAAACTCATCATTTAGGCAGACTGAAAATTCCATTTTCTTTTTTATTTGTGTATGCATTTGTTTATATACTTTGCACTGTTCTTTATTTTTACCACCACTTACTGTATCGTTTTTTGTTGTTGTTGTTGTTGTTGTTGTTATATCCTTATTTGCACAATGCTCCTGTGTATGTGCTCACAAATAAGTTTGCCGCTCTCAGTCACCATGAGTCAGGTTGTTGCTCTGAATGTGTGAAAAGTGGAGGGCAACAGGGAAAAGCCATTTGTTTACTGCGTCTGAGGGCTAAACTTTTTTGCTTAAAAACACTACAAGTAACATGACAATGTTTATGAAATTCTTTGTTTAACTAGAGGTGCGTTCACCATCGCAAACAATGTTCCACAGCTGTTTAGTGCATTATTACACTTTAGGCAGCCAGTGGTGTTGGATCTGTTTACATGTCTCCACGCTGAAAGCTGTTGCCAGTTTGTGCCACAGTAAATTCACCTGGACTCCTTGGCATGGACATTAACACTCACTGCGGTGCTGAATAACATGAAAGCGTTTTATCATAACATACAGAGGTGCTGTGTATAACATGTACTGTTGACTCACATTTTACTCAGTTCAGGTTTTGATTTGTTAAATATTTCAGTCCAGATCATAAGCAACATAAGCAGTTGTTATGTTCAATCTGTTGACGAATCACAAATGTTTTTTAGTTAGTTAATGAAAAGCCGTTTTAATTTTTACTTTCTAAATTGAAAGTAATTTGATCCCAAAACCCCTTGTGATGAGTAGACTGTAGCATCTTGTTTTTTTTTTTCTGTAGGACGAGCATAATGAAGCAGCCGTCTGCTGTGGAATGCTCACCACAAGAACTCAGCATTTCATCTTTTTGTTCTTGACTTGAAAAGCATTTTTTTTTTTTTTTTTGGTGAACAGACTCTTTTTATTCAACATGCTGAAAAGACTCACTGTATGATTTGATAGGAATGTTGTCACTTAAGATATTATTGCTTTGCAAATATCTGTGCCTTTCGCAGTCTTGGATTAGAGTTAGCACTACAGTTGTTAAGGTCTATCTTCTGTAGCAGGGTAGAAATATCAATATTACTGTCACTCTTGTCTGAAATGCAGCACACAGACACTCATACAAAAAACTATATGGCACACCTGGCTTTCAGACACCAGACTTGATAGGTAAGGCACAAAATATAAAGTTTTTTTTAAAATAATTTAAACAGTTATGCTTTAACCTGATGGTTAGTAGTTGTACTTAAATGACTATTTACTTAGCTTAACCGTGTCAGGCAGTCAATTATAGAAGAACCTGAAAAGATTTACTGATAGTTGATATTGACACAGGTCTGGTGTCTGTCATCCGCAGGGCATGTGTGCTCTATGCGTTTTCTAGCAGTGATGAAAAGGTACCAGACTCCATAAAGTATGCCAACCATGCTCCATAGCTTGAGGTGGAAAGACCAACACCTGCTCTGGCTTTTACAACCACTATAATTACAATCCAGGATAGTTGAAATTCACAGTCAAACATGTCTGGTGTTTCAAAAGAAGAAGAAAAAAAGCTGTAAACGTTTATATGTAAGGTTTTACTGAATACTTAGATAAAGACATTCATTTCTGATTAAGTACTGTACATTGCTATGTGTAGGTAAAACTGGCATTAGTGCTGGCTCCTGTACAGAACATTCATACGGGATCAATTCATGACAACCCCTCTCTGTTGTCTTATTTTCTGTGTAAATAGCACTGTAGATAGTACCGCGTGGTTGTTATCATATAAACTGTTATAATCTGTAAATAGTATAAAAACAGTATAAAGGTCGGTTACACAATCTAGCTGTGTCCTTGTTTGCTCGGTTTCAAGGTCCCCATGATCATGTTAGATTACAACAAACACTACAGTTTAAGAATTAGGATAGTTTTTATTTGTTGCCGTTTCACTTTTTTCATGTTGTTTCCATGTGCATCCTGAAAGTGTTTTTGATACAGTAGCCATCTGTTTACCAATCACCCAGCTGGCGAGCAAGAAAAAAAATAAAGACATTTTGTATATGACCTTCTGTATATTTAATTAAAATATTTTATCTATACATTTCCTCAGTTGTGTTCTTTAACTGGACTGCAGATAAATAGCAAGGGCTAAATAAACTGATAATAAATGCAGTGTACTTATGTCAATGTAATGTTCTTTTTTTTCCTGAGTAAATGCAGTGTGAATGGGGGTTTATTATTGTAATACCATTATCTGGCTATGAGATTCCATCTGCTTTAATCTTCACAACAGGCTTCCTCTGGGCTCACAGCCAGAGAAGCCTCTCCAGTATTTGCTGCAGTAGAAATGTGCCAGTGCATGCATCTCTATGGGATGTGTTGGGCAGCAATAAAAGCTATGCTTTGACTTTTATTGCCACCCCCTGGTAAACCTTTACCATGAAAAATATTCAGTAATACTTCCAAGCTCAGCAAAAATAAAGCAGCCTCACCAGGGTAGAATGTAGGCCGTTTTATTGCAGATCAGCAATAATAAAAACTACAGTTAGCTTCCAAGAAAACAGAGTGAGTAGAAAATTACACTTTGAGAAACAAAAAAAATACAATAATTTTTAGATTGCACTATACACAAATTATTTTGCACTAGGACAAGATTAATGTATCCCTACTTACACATACATAAACACAGTGCCACTTAAAGTCTAAATATATGCTGAAAGTTATATTGAGATAACATGGCAGTATTATACTATAAAAAAGATTTACAGAACATTTTAATCAAAGACAATTCAAAAAAACTACAAATTATTACTGTCATATATAATTAATAACAGAAAAGATATGAGACATATTTTATAAACATTGTAAATTAATATGAATTTGGCTCATTAGTTTGGCTCTGATAAAAAATGTTCAGTCCTTGTTTAGTCATATAGTATAGCAGTTGTACATTTCTCCCTCAGGCTTAATATTGAAAGAGGCAACATTTCCTGCTTTTACCAGGGCTGCACAGTTAATCCGAAATACTTTACAGAAATGTTACCTTTTACCATAACTGTCAGTTAACATTGGCATGTAATTTAATGTTCTTTAGTCTCTAGAATGCTGAGTCTAACTGAAAATGGCCAAGAGGTTGATGGATGATGCAGAAAGTGCAATATAATTATTCTGATGATTTTAGCCATTATCATGAAGTCCAAGGTGTAACCACAAAAATGAATAAGGTTTGACCCTTGAAACTTCCAGATATATTCAGTACATCAATATGACTCAATATTTGCAATACACACTGGCATTCTGAGCACACTGCTTATATTGAGCAGCATCCTCTTTTGTACAATCCATTCTCGCTTCTCTCAAGGTTTTAAACTAAATCCTCCTGTAATCTGCCTCACCCCAAATCTCCATCTTCCCCTCTTGATTAAACAGAATTACAGAGGGTGAGGGAAAAACAATGGGATTGTAGCTTTAACCATACTGCTTTCTCTGGCCAGGCAATTTCAGAAAAAGTAGGTAAACCTAATGTTTTGTACACTCTGTGTAATTACAGTATGAAGACCAGTCTTCAACACGTGACTGTTAAGTGGTTGAAATATTTAGGGGCTGGCAGTATTGGATATGGTCAAAACCCTAACACAAGAGCATTCATTATTTGAGCCACTCAAAAGACTCATTCATTCGATTATGTTCATAGCATTTATAGGCTGCAGTGTTAAATTAATGTTGGACATACAGTACTGTGTAGCCACTGAAAACCAAGGTCACTCCATTATTAAGACCTCTGGGAAATGGAGAAGTCACATTAGTGCTTGCAATTGCTCCTAAAATCCTGTTCCCTTAAAATCAGCTATAGTGGTCATAAAGTTGTCACAGTAAGTGGAATAAGTCAATAGTTCCAAAAGGAATGACTCGTTCACAGTCGGCCAATGGATCAATTCCAATTTAAGTGCTTTTGCAAAGGCTCTTTCTTCGTTCCATGTGCCAGTGGCAGAGTTGAGAAATAAGCCTTTTCATTTTAGTGGAATAGATGATGGCAGTGTTCAAGCCAACATACAGCTTTCAATTTCATCCATGGGCTAGCTGCACATGAAAGAATTTATAAATGGAGAGTGGAGCAGGAAATGTATCAATACAATATTGGTATTGTGATATGAGCTGTCAACTGGGATTTGGGTCGTCATGATGGACATTGTGAAGTTCGGTTTTTTTAAGAGACCAGGTCACACACACATCCTTTAGGTTGAAGAAACAGGTCAACATTTTGGAAAAAAATATGAGAAGATCGATACCACTCTCTTATTTATCAGCTCAATAAGAAGACAGCCGGTTAGCTTAGCTCAGCATAAAGACTGAAAGCAGGGGGAAAACGCTAGCCTGGCTCTGTCCAAACGAGAAAACAAAGTATTCCAACCAGGACCTTTAAAAAGGTCACCAATTAATATGTTATCTTGTTTGTTTATTTATTCCATACAAAAAACAAAGCATAAAAAAAAAAAAAAAAAAAAAAAAACACATTGTCAAAAATTAGATACGTGTTAATAAGTGAGCTTTAGCGGTGCTGGCAGGCAGATTCTGTTACCTTTGGGAAAAGCCAATTTACCCGGTTTCCAGTCTTTATGGCAATCTAAGATAACCGTCTTCTGGCTCCAGCTTCATATTTAGTGTACAGATATGAGAGTGGTATTGATCTTTTCATGTAAGGCAAGAAAGCATACTGTATAAGCATGCGCATATATATATATATATTATATATATATATATATATATATATATCCCAAAAGTTTGAACTATTCCTCTAAATGTTGGATCACACCAACAGTCATGCCCAAAATATCACATTATTGCTATTGAGGTGCAGTCAAATATATATGTGATATCTGATTTTATAAACGTTAAAGGGCTCAGTTGAAAGGCTCTTACTAATGTTGTAGTTAGGGGTATTAGTGGTAACTAGGTAGGATTAATTAGTTGAATCCAGTTGTTGTCGAAGGTCCAGGTCACAGGGCTTTGAGGTTCATCCTCTCTCTGAAAGACTTCCTCAGTTTGCTCCTTGGTGTAGGAACAGGACCAGGACCAGGACCGTGACTTGGTCTGACGAAGCCATGTTCACCTGTGGCTTCAGGGTGCTGGGTGGGGTGTGTCTGGTACTCCAGCTGCTGGAGAGGAGGCTGAGGCTGACTTTGTGGTTGCACATCGAGGACGCCCAGTGGAGCGTTTTTCCGGCTGAGGGCTCCAGCTCCCCCAGCGTTGCTCCGCTGGAGCTGCTGAATGATGGCAGAGAATTTGGCATCCAGAGATGGTCTGCCAGTTTTGGATCTTGTGGCCGGGCGGGAAGTGCAAGTGCCGGAGTTCTCCTTCTCCTGGTGTGAGGGAGGAGGAGTAGGAGGATGATGATGAAGAGAAGCAGGAAGGGGAGGTCTGGCAGGGCGGCTGGGAGGAGCATAAGGCTCTCGGTCAGAGGGAGGGGGTGGGGCACGGCGCTTCTTGTTGCCAATGGATGTAGAGCTGGTGTTGGGATTGGGGCTTGAACAAGGGGTGGAGGTTTTGCTCTGGGACAGAATACCCTTCTGCACTACCATTGAATGGGACCCGTCAAACAGGGTGGACCAATTCGGCGCTTCCTTCTCCTCTTCACGACCAATAAGAAAGTGGCCATCTGTCTCCTCTATCTTGTTGTGGATCATGTCTGTGATGCTTTCAAACTTGCCAGGTGAATTTATGCCTGCATGTCAAACAAAATGAGCAAGCATTAAAGTCAAATAGCAATGTGGCAAATGTTAAATTTGTATTTTTTCAGATATTTGATTAAAATGGTATTGCTAAAATGGAGAAAATATAGTAACATTTCACAAAGAACACATAAGCACACATTACAATATTCTAATTTCCATGTAAAAGGATTTTATTTACATGCGTCACCACTGAAATTAAAACTATTATGCGTGGCTGATAAATATATTTATTTATTTATAAAAAAATGTAAAGTGTCCCATTTGTTTTGAGCACTATCTTCTTATAAATAGATATAATATACAAATACAAATCTTGTTAAACAGTCAGCCAATTACCAAGCTCCGTCTCACTTCACCCACTCGCTCCAATTACTCTACTCACTGAGGTCATTGTATACAGAGTCAGGCTGCTTGGTGAGGAAGAGTGAAGGTTTCCGTGGTGACGCGACCTCGATCTTCATTAGCTGGTTGCAGCAGTGCAGCCACTGACCTGGTTGTAAACAAGGAGAGGCATGAGAGACACAGATAAAAAGGTTATACTGTCTTTTCTTGTCTCTTCTTTTTTTCCCCCCACCCCTAGTTTGTTTACACAGAAACAAACTCACTCTGATCATAGAGGTGCTGGTGGAGGGCATCCAGCCAGTCCTCCAGCTCCTCGCTGGTTTCTGTGGTGAAGACGATGGTCTCAGACCCCTCCGGTGAAGGGTTGATGATGGACAGACTTCTGGATTTCTGGCCTGCTGACTCCTTCTCCATCACACGGATCCGGGTGTCCTGCAGAAACAACACAGATGATCCTTAGCTGAAAATGAGCTCCATGGCCTACGAATGAGAGAGTGCTATTTGAGATATTGAACTAAAAAGTGCATCGCTGATATTACAGAAAAAAACTAATTCAGCAGCAAAATGCCAAAGATGCAAGCAGGATCTCAGTGAGTAATGCAGCATTTTGTATTTTGGTTATTCTTGAAATGTTAGGGAAGACTCTAAAGTGATATTTAAATCAATTATAATGAATGTGATGTTCATATTTAATTCACAATGCCACTAACCAGACAGCGCAATTAAAACAGAGACAAGGGTAACAACAATAGCTATTCCTGGTGTTATTAACATTTTCACTTTTCTGCCTTTACATTTATTTATCTAATAAATACATTATTTACACAGAAACATCAGTGTAACATCTTCCAGTACTGCGTGTTTTATTATGTTGCCCTGCAGTAAAATGCCAATACTTTTGTATAAATAAGCAACAAGAGAACTGAGCATGAAATACAGATGAGAGTGTGGAATGTAAAGGTTGGGATTCTGTCTTACCTTGTTGATGGGTACGTTGAGAGCGGGCTGCACTTTAGCATCAATTTCTTCCGGGGTGAAGTAACAGGACAATAAGCCAGAACTCAGCACACAGTAAAGACTGCAGCAGCGGTACATCCCCTCCACACTTTGCTAAAATTCACCAGAAAAAACAGAATATTAAAAAGGAACTGAAGTTTTTTACTCAGGAACCAGCTATCGAGCTAATGCTAATGATAACATCAGTCGACGCACCTTCTGGCTCAGGTAGCCAGTCATCATGCTCTGTGTCATGCAGGCAGGCTGGGCCACCAACCGGCAGCAGAGGTTGCCATAAAGGGGAAGCCAGGATGACCACTCAGCTGTGGGGATAAAGAGCAGCAGAGGCAATAAAATCTACATATGTTAATCTTTGTAAAAGTACTGGATGCTTTATGTAAAGATAAAGGTATTAATCATTTCAATCTTGAGTGAAAAGGTAAAATCACAAATCACTTTTTTTCTTTTGTTGTTGTTACACATCAAACACAGCTGATGTATGTTCCTGTCACATAGCTTCTTGTCATATGAGCATTTAACAATAACTCATAATATGCACTGTGGATCTGAACGCTAATGTAGCATGTTGCAAACTTATCCCAAAAGTTTACTCCTGAAATTAGAGCTAGATATCAAAAACCTGCCTGAGCACCCACTTTCTTATCCATGTAATTACTCACACAAAGGAAGGAAAAGCAATCCAAGGTGAACTTCAAACATGTTTTTTTTTTTTTTTAATTTTTGATTAAAATTGTAATGGTGTAAATATAATGTATTATTGCCACGCTACGGATTCAAATCAGAGACTAAAAAGCATAATCCCTTTATATCCCCAGATATTAAATTTCTTACCGTCTTGGAGGACAATGAGGGAGTGAGACTGAAAGCTGCCTTCAGCCTCAGGCAGACACAGTGTAGTGTAGGCCAGCAGGCTGTACTTGGCTCCACTGTTACAGGTAGAAGCACACACAAACACATCCACAGAGTTTAGCATACTTTCATGTTTACTGCATTGACTTATTTATTTGATTCCTTGGCTTCCCAGGTTTAACTATAAAAGATTTGTGATTAACTGAACCATAAATAATAATAAATGTACATCAATAGAACGACTCTAACCCTTAACCCCAACATGTGCACATATTTTGCTTTGTGTAAATTATCTCGTTTACAGGCCTAATGATCCCAATGTTTCTTCTCCTACTGAACAGGTGGTATGTATCACTTACAGATGTTCAGTTTAGAGATTCACTTGATGCTCTAAATGCTGTTAAGCATGCGTTCCCTCTCAAACAGAAATAAAATACAGGTGGGAACATTAAAAGCGTGCACTTTTTTATTTCAATAAAATAGTTACATTTATTTGCACAAAAAAAAGTATTCATAACCCCAAATATTGGTTTAAGTCGGTGTGATTTGTTTACAAACCGGATGCGTGAGCCTGCAGCTACACCTTCTGTTCCAGTTACAAGCCACAATCGGCTGTGTTCCCAACTGCATAAATCTTAAATCGTGAGCATTTGTAAGGGTGCGACTAAGATTTTTCCTAGGTTCCACCGGTGCACCTAACGTCCTCGCATCCGCTGCCTCTCCACGAACGAAGCGACGTCGTTTATTTCGATTTATTAGATTTCGGCCGACATGTATGTATGTATGTATGTATGTATGTATGTATGTATGTATGTATGTATATATATATATATATTTTCTAGGCTATTTATTTTAAATAACTTTCATTTACATGTGTTGCAGCTGTATATTTTTAAACTGGTAAAGGAAACCCTGTCTTTAGTATTTTATTTATTATTATAATCACAATCTGTTTTAATAAAAGAGCTTGTGAAAAGTGGCTTTGACTTAAAACTGAACATTTAGCCCACTTTGTAAAAAAATACAGAGCTATATATCGTGTATCGCCATTCAGCATTAACGGCGATGCGAGGAAAAATTTGGGTGCACCTAAATTTTGTGCTGGTGCACCTAAATTAAAAAAGTTAGGCGCACCAGTGCAACCAAGGCAAAAAGTTAGTCTGGAGCCCTGGTGAGCCAAGAGTCTGTAAAGGGTTTTATGGGATAGCACAATACATACAAGGGTATAGGGTTGTACTGCAGGAAGGTGTCAGGGTCTGGACTGTCCAGCAGAGGGCATAGCTTCTTCCCAGCGGTCTTTCCAAAGGAGTTGCGGAGCTTCTTGGCCAGTTTCTTTGGCGTATTTACCATCGTGAGCTCTTCCTCCAGGGCACAGCTCCACAACTCCACCTTCAGCTCAAATTGAGGAACTGCTTCTTTACTATGAGAGGACAGAGACACTTTAGTTAGAGCATAAACATTAAATGTATATAAACCATGTTAGATCAAGATTAAACAAACAACTTAGAACCCAAGACTAAAGTTTCATAAATAATACATTTGTACAGCAATTGTGACCAGTAACATCCTAAAAAATATATATATGTCAATGCATATTCTGCTATTCATAATACTAAATAAAGAACACATTTCCAGCAACATATTCTTAATATAACGCCACAATACAGATTTCTTTCCACCACTGTAGAGCAACACTAAAATTGCATATTGAACATACAATAAATACTTACAAGACAGTGACTGTCTCAAAGCAGATATCAGTGACTGATCTGTCCACCACCACCATCTCTGTGTCAAACACCTCTGAGCCAATCTGCATCAGACAGAACAAGGCCACTCGACGGGAGCCTAATAAACACAAGGGATCACAGTATGGGTTTTTACGGCTAAGGCAAAGCTAAACAGAAGGCATGAATGTTAGAAAAACAAGGACAAACTTACTCCCTCTGTTGTTAAAGTAGGCTGAATCCCTCCACATCAAAGGAATGCGCAGCCCTAAATCAGCAGAGAAAAGTTAACTAACAAAGAAACACTTTTCAATTTGTAAAATGCTCTGTATTCATTTTGTAAAAAATAAGTTACCTTAACAACTATTAAAAGTTTACTTAATTTTGTGCACAATATAATGTTTTAAGAGTGGATGTCATTCTACACTGACACTCAGTGCTGAATTATTCTGGACAAAGGGGAGCAATATTACCAGACATTGCAATTGTTCCATTACAGGGCACACGGTCATCTGAAAATCTGAAATCAAATTTTGAATTTAGCATTACAATTGATCACAATAATCAGTACATTAAATTCACAGCAACAAACCAGCACTTCCAATTTAAAACCCTCTTTTCAAACCCCACTTAGGCCTGTGTTAAGTCATTGCTTCATTTTGCCAGCTGATCTACAACTACATCTTTTGATGTGTGCTGAAATTGCACGTCAGTGATTGCAACTGTGCAACTTAAAACCTTTTTTTTTTATTATTATTTAGCCATTTTAAGGCCTTTATTTGACAGGACAGCCGAAGACGTGAAAGGGGAGAGAGAGGGGGGAATGACATGCAGCAAAGGGCCGCAGGTTGGAGTCGAACCCGGGTCCGCTGCATTGAGGAGTAAACCTCTATATATGGGCGCCCACTCTACCAACTGTGCTATACGGGCACCCCAACTTAAAAACTTTTACAAGACACTTTCCACACCTGAGAACACAGTAAGCACTCAATTCCTTACCTCATTACATTTCCAATCATGTCCTGCTCCTCTTTCTTCTTCTGCAGCTGTGTGAGATAAGCCTTGATCCTGGCGTTACAGGTCAGCAGGTTCTTGGAGGCGTTAAGAACCTGTTCTCTCTTACTGCAGGCGAGCAGCAGCTTGTAGGCACCCTCCCGCATTCTCATCTCAAAGTCAAGCTTTTCTTGCAGGTTAGTGTTCTTCTCGGCCAGAACATAGAAAGGAGAACGTTCAAAATGACCAAATAGATCCATTTCAAAACACAGACCAGCAGCTAGAAATTTTGTTTTGAATTGTGTTAGTACATTGTCGATCAAGCCACACTACAATTAACTTGACAATGATACAATGACTCTTTTCATCATTCAAGAGCAACTTTTTGTGGCAGAGTGTGAGGTGAATGATGCGTACCGAGGGGGAGAGGAGTGGTTATGAATAGCACTAATCAGTTGGTTTCATGATAACCAACATACCGTATAAACTAGATGGTAGGACAATGACAGTGAGTGCATGGCTTAATGTAGATTATATTCATTATGGATGGCGACGACTCAGTATGGAAATATATGGATGGCATGCTGCAAAGAACAAGTGAACAGTGGCAGGAAAAATGTATCCGGTTAGTTCTAGCTAACATAGTTGTGCCCTAAATGAAATATGATTTTGTCTGATTAAAATCTGGTCTGAAAACATCTTACAGTAAATTCAAAATACCATCTTTTCAATTTGTTATGGATATTTGGTCTTGGAGGGTTATATTAATAGTCAAGTGAAGTTCAGAGGTAACGTCACATTCAGTTTTCTTAGGGATACAAACATCACCATTCTCCATATTACAAACTAATATAACGTTATGCACCTGTAGCTTCTTAGAAATCGGTTGTATTTACACCAGGTTGATATGTCAGAAGACTTGGACATCGTCTCATGCTTTTGGTCTGAAACTGCATTTGTTTGAGCGTTGTTAGAGCAAAGAGAAGAGCATTGTTTCTGCACATGCTTAGCAACATTCAACAATGGAGAGAGAACACGGCTCTGGTTTCAGGGAACTGAATGAGGTTAAAAGGAGCAACTCTCGAAACGTTATTGGATAACTGGCCCATCCAGCTAGCTCTGTCCCAGGGAACTGAATGCTACACAATACAAGTTATTTGAGCACAGCCTTACCGAAAAAGCTAGCTAGCTGTTATAGAAGTTGCACCACAGTGGTTATTGCACTATGGACCCCCTAAGTCGTCAACTGAAATGTCATTGTGATTCAGTGTTGACGGCAAAACACACAAGACCACTCTGTAACGTCAATCCCTTTGCCCTTATTTTATACAGTGTATGTTTTGTCCATACCTCAGTTTGGAGGAATAATGTACTCTGTCGTATTTTCTTCCGTTTAATCTCCATAGCCACCGCGGAACCGGCCGATAAAAACGACCTGGAACTCCCGTTTCGCTTGGAAGTTTGAACACCTCGCGGGTCGTCCATATTGTCTGTCCATTCGCTAGCAACAGGCAACAACTCCAACTGCCACCGCCCCTCCAACGGATAGGGTGGTTCGATTTGTGACACATCATCTGCCGCAATGACGATATTGTCAGGTCATATACACAAGTAAGCCCGTTCAAAAGATCTTCATATATCTTTAATACAAATTATTAAACTATTAGGATTAGGAAACTATTTAGGAAAATCTAGAAAAGTGTGAAATGTAATGCATATGAAAAATCATGTTAACGTTACACGAACCAATGTTTTTTTGTTTACACTAAAATGATAATTAAGGACATATTATAAGAACCAATCTTAAAACAGACACAAAACAGGTAAAGGCAAATAAAATGCAGCCGTGCTGAAAAAGCCAACTAATTTCACCAAAGAAATTTTCACAGGGTGCGGATATAGAATAAATATCAAACAAATCGGTACAGTTTTCCAGCACCGACGGTGCAAGGGAATGGTGCATTGTTTGGGAAACAAAAAATACGGGTACGAGTATGTTGAACGTTGAATATTACGTTAAATAGGTATGTTACGTATTTTTAGGATGTTGTAATTTATAATAAAAAAAATAAAAAATTTTTTTTTTTTTTTTTTTTTTTTTTAAAAAAAAAAAAATTAAATCGTTGGCATCATATTAAATGTTTAATTCCCCCTTTGTATCATGGTGCGGGCCCAATCATCTTCATGCAAACAAAACATTTTAGTAACCTTTAAATGTATCAATTATGCCGTCTCTTTTCGGATGTGATAAGGTTTCAATACGATTCTATTCACAACGACTGTTGTCATAAACTGTTAAAAATCTCAGAAATGGATTTATTTGTGATAAACGTTTGATCCACACTACGAATATACTGGATCAAACGCACAGCTGCGCAGCACAGCTGATTGTACAGTCACAAAAGACCCTGAAACGTAACCAGCGAGTCCAGGAAACCCGCCCACCCGGTTCTGGCTGGCTTCTGGTCGAGTTGGAAGCATCCATGGTTGGAAGTGTAGACGCAGGCGCTGCTGAGAATGAACTGTGGCAGACTGTCAAGCTAGCCAAAGACAAACCCCCCAAACTCCGAAAATTACAATATCTGCTTTCAAAATATTGTTTGTTTTTGTTTAAAATGAGATGGATCTAATCCTACGGTCTCTGTGCACAGTGATGTCAGTTACTTTACCATCTGTAGGGCGTTTTCTTTGCCATGCGCTAATTATGTCTGTAGGTTGTATTTCATCCTGTACATTTTATTATAACAGGAACTTTGCTGCTGCAGCTGATTTATTGTCCATCATGATCATGTTAGTTGAGAACCACAGTTTTCTTTTTTATTTAATTTATTGTGAATAAGACATTTTAATGTACTTTTACTAAAGCTACATTTACAACATATTTTCTCTATATATGTTGTATATATATATATATATATATATATATATATATATATATATATATATATATATATATATGGCTTACGCGCAGTTTAGTGTCACAAATTATTTTCCAAAATCTGAGTGTCCCAAATGATGAGGGTCTTATTTGAGACAGGTTAAGGTTAGGGTTAAGGTTCGGGGTAGGGGTAGGGGTAGGGTTAGGGTAGCACAGGTGGTTTAGCAGGTTCATTTTATTAATTAAGGACATTGTATGGAGAATTTGGGACACTAAACTGCACGTATATATAATATTATCCCCCCACAGATTTGTTGAACTACATTTTTGCTTAATCTGTGGTCACACAATTAATTGTAGATACACAGTCAGTCTGTCACTTCAAGGTTTAGAAACATACCACTGACTCACAAATTTCAGCATCGTGGTCCCTCCATAGCATTTATGCTGAAAGTTTTGACCGGAAGTCGTAAACATCGCCGCCGCTTTGACGCTTCTTTCAGGATGTTGGTCCGCTCGCTCGCCGCTATTTTGCAGGGAGAGGGAGAAGCGGTATTGCTGAGCAACGGAGGGAGAGAAGGCCGACGCACGCACAGAACTGCAGCAGCGGCAGGGCTGGGCTCCACACACACACCTTCAACATAAACACACACCAGAAAGGAAACGGGTAAGTGAGTAGTATACTTCACTTTTATTTAGGTAAACAGTAGAACATACAGCTAACAGTAGGCTTTAAGCTAACGTGAGGTGGTCGACCATCAAGTTTGCGGTAGAGAAAAAAAAAAATGGAAAGAGTCGGTTTTCTGCTTTTGTGCTGCCCTTCTATTGATGTCAATTTGGGGTTTCAATGTTAATACAACATCCTCCGAGGTCACACGGCAGATTTTGGAGCTTCTCACATTAAAACCCTAAAACCTGGATCCATTGAATGTATGAAATGTAATAAACCAGCTCGGGAAATACCCTGTTATGCTTATAACGGCTAAACAAACTGGTCTGACTCCCTGGTGGCTAGCTAACTGGATGGCTATGTTGTCGGCAGCAGCAGCAGCAGCAGCATGACCAGCCTGCCCTGCTCCGCCTTTGTAAAGCGACATAGCCTCGGCACTTTGCTGCCTCTCTAAAAGCACCGGCCACAATTGTCATATATGCTACTATTATTTGTCATTGAGTTGTTTTTTTTCTATTAGTTGCATCTCTCTGTAACCACACGGAGGCTTTCGAGACAGGATGCACATCAAAGAAGGTCGGTTACGGTGGGCGCTTTGTGTTTATCTCATTGGAAACATATTAACGTCGGGGTCTTCTTTGAGTCTATTTATATAGTCTGTAGGGTAGATTATTTAAGTAGGCATTTCACTATGTAACGCAGCTAAAAATTGTTTCCCGATGTCGGACCCCCGTTCTCTTCTTCTGTGTGGAGGCTTTGTTTTCGTGGGGCAGATGTAGCTGGCCTACATGCATCCGCTCTCTTTGTGTTCAGTTTGATTTTTGCTGTCATCATCACATAAGATGTAAAACTTGGGGAAATAGCTAAATATGTGCTATAACTGCATAACAGTACTAATATGTATTATTATAAATTCATACAGATCTTTAAGATGCCTTATGTGCATTCCTCTTACAAACAAATTAATGCACATTTTAAAATTGTCAAATTATCAGGTATTCAGTATTGAATGAATTCTGGATTTTGTTCAATACTAGAAGCAGATGCATGGCAAATACCAAAGTTACACAACTGTGTAAACATTTGAATTAAAGACTTTTAGCAGCAGCAGCAACTTGATTGTATTTATTCCTCTTGATCATTTCCCCTAATTGCATCTAATGGCGTTAAAGGTACCAGTGGAGACCAATTGCATCCCAGGTCTGGGTTTATAACACAGTTCCACTGTTCTCATACTGGGCTGATGTGTTCTTGGAAAGCTCAAGAGCTATGCACATCAGTGAGTCTCCTCCTCCCTCAGCTGTAAGAATTCAAATTTTTTGGGGTTTGGGCCAAAGAATGTGCAGATAATACCATCCAGTCCGGCTTTGCATCTTTCCTCTCTCGATTTCACTCTGCCTTTTTCCCCCTCCTTCCTGTCCTCTCCGCAAATGCATAGTTGCAGGCAGGCTGGTTGGCTCTACAGGCGGTTGCATTTTTAAAAACTGTGTCAGTGTCACAGGACGGTTGCTGCACTCTCAAAGAGGAAGTAGAAGCAGTGTCCTAGACTGCAGCCCAGCCGGCCTTCATACGTGTCCATTTACACAGTTAAAGTGCAGATGATAACACAGGCAACCATGTGAAAGAATAGAAATAGTGCATTCACACTTTTTATGTCTATTCTTGTGTTGTTCTGACAAACTTGAAATCTCAACAACATATAGGCTAGATTCCTACAGCCACCAAGCTGTCAGTGATGATTGGTCACAAGTTGATTATTAAAATTGAGCAGACAAAATAAAGTGAAGTCCTGCTTTTTCATTCTCTTATCTCATCCTTTCTGAATTACTTTAAAGTTGTGTCTGGTTCAATATCATAATTCTTATGATTAATAAGCAATGTGTACATGTATAGTAAGGGTATCCTTCAATAATATGAACCTATTTCTGTTCTAGTCTATAGTTGGAGGACTTTGTTGTCCGACCTGCCCATGGCCATTGTGTGTAGTAGGAAGTTTAGGAAGTGAGTTCATATTACTTCAGTGGTCAGGGAGTTTTATTTGCGACTTAAAACAACCAAGCCTGGAACCTAATTTTCTAATGTATTCAATTTTTTTCCAACATGTTTTAAAGTGTTTTACACCAGGGTGACTGTGGCTAAAAATAGCGGTGAATCTCCCTTCTGTAATCTGCCAGAGTACAAACTTTAAAGGGTTATGAAAGTCAGATAGCTTTGCCTGGTGAAGCTTTGACTTGTGTGCAGAGTCACAGAGAGAAACAAGGGAGGAGGTGAATAAAAAGTATGTGGTATGAAACAGGATAGCAGTGCAGAAAAAAATATGCATGAAGCAATTTATATACATAATCATCAGCCTCTCCCTTGTTATGGAACATGAAGGGCGTGTCTGTTTTTTTTTTTTTTTTCATTTAACTTCTCAAAATGAAAAATGAAACAAGAGTGACCTTCACATCTGTTTTGGGGTGTAACGTACTCCCCTCTGAGTTTTTGGTATTTTGTGCTTCTTTCCACTGCAGATATTGATCTTGTATCATTTGGGCAGTTTCCATTCCCATCTCGCGTTCTGCCAGGCTCCCATTGATTGTCCTGTTATTCTAACGTTGATGGTTTTTTTTCTTCCTAAGTGCCAGTGTGGATTTCACTATTTTTGTCTGCTGCTGAGGCCATTGCTGTGGGCAGCATAAATGCTGGTGTCATAATCAACGTGGCAGGGGTTGGCCAAATACTAATGTTCCTGTTAAAGGGCCACGGGTCAGTCATCATCTGCTCAGCAGGGGCCATGCAGGGCCATTAGAGCACTCGCCAGAGCACACCTATACAGTACAGTATACCTGACACGCGGTGTGCTTTGGCTTCTCTTAATGCATAATACAGTGATTTATTGATATGACAGTATTACTCAAGAATTTTGCAGAGGATAAAGCTATTATCCCAGTTCAAATATATTTTTGTTTCCAGGAATAGAGTTTAAAGTATACATTCAGGATATATATCATATTAAGGGTTTTGCTTCAAAAATGACTAACGATAAATCGGTTATCAAAAAAGTTGTCATTTAATGCATTATTCTACTAATCTTTTCACCTCTAGTATAATATAATATTCATTGCTTTTGCATTTCGAAAGGTAACTTTGAGTTTGCATATTAGTTTATTAAATGTATTCTGCTCACATGCCCCATTGCGAAAGATGCCTCCAGAATACTGTTTCTGTATGTTTTCTGAAAAACATACTGCATACACGCTTCGGAGAATGAATTACATGCACTGAAAAAGACTATGCTGCAGGGCATGTGCTTCATTAATTCTTATAACTTATTAATAATCTATTTTTTATTATCTCTTTATCAGTACAAGCTTGTTCAGAGCGTTGGTTTTCCCCCCTTAGACTCCACAAGAATAATAACTTTACTTTCTCAGATAATGCTGAAGGGCAGGCTATGTTTTAACTAGGCTACATGCCGTACAGTTATCAACATCCGTGAAATGTAAATGTCTATATGTAGGTCTCTAGGTCATGCGGAACACAGGGGTGACCGAGCATGTGGTGGGTTTATGTCTTATGGCCAGGAGTGTGCTTGGTTGTTCATGGTAATAACAATGAAGCAGTCTGGATGGGTGCTGGCTAAATGGGGGTGTTTGCTTGTTTGTTCCTCTCGCCAACTGCTCGTGATGCGTGTGGCCGCTTTTCTGCACCATATGGTCTTTTCTGCTGCATGGGATGATTTTTTAACCTGCTGTATGTATAAGCCACATTAGCACACATAAAGCTGCACATACACATGCACACTCAAGTTTCTGCAGATTTGAGGTGCTATTCTGACACCATAATGTTTTATTATCTCCCCTGCATGGTGCTATGGTCCTGTCGATAAAAGATTAGTGCTGGTGTATAGTCTTTATCTGGCTGCATAAATAAAATAAAAAAATGCATCGTTCAACAGCATGGATCATTTTTTCTTTGTTAGATTTTTCAATTTTTATTCATAATATAAATTTAGTACATTTGATCTTACTCCACTTGTAGGATCCACTTTTACAAAAGCATAATGGGGAAAGCATGATGATACTGTATGTATTGAACTGGAGAAAAAAGGACAAATGATGATTCTTCACTTTGTGTGTATGTGTGTCAAACTGTTCCTCCATCCTTACCTGTCGGAGCATCCTTGGCTGGGATATACACTGTCAAAGTACATTCAGCCTAATGTGACTTAATGAGCTTTTACGATGTCAAAGTACACTATCATGGATTTTAGATTCCATTTGTAGTTGAGGTTTTATCAAAGGAGGTCTCTTTAACAGAACATGGCTAGTGAGTGTTTTGCTGGAAATTCTTCATTTATGAGGAGAGGTAAAGTAGACCAACTTGATTCAAATGTCAAATGGAATCAAAGACTTTCAGGACTGATATCCCTGGAGCAGCCATGGCATGCTCCTTTGTGCACTCTCAATTTTAGACCAAGAACATTTCATATACTTTATTATTTAACTGCTGTCAAACTAACTTTTGATTGACTGGCTGCTCTGTAGAGTTATTTACATGTCATTCAAAGTGCCATATGACATTAGCATCACACACATGCATAAACAATTCCATTTCTCTTTCTTCTTTGTGTTAGAGTATGTTCGTGAAACTCTATGAAACCATAATGCTTACAGGTGATGAAGTAGGATTTTAAAATGGAACAAACATATATAAAGTTCACTACTGAAAGGGCAACAAAATATAGCTCATATAGCTGATAACATTCAGCTTGTTACAAGTGTCTGGTTTATCATTATCTACATTATAGAAAAAGCCCTGTCTCTCTTTTTGCCTGAAGTTTAGAGAGGAAAAATAGATGTTTACCTCCTCTACTGTACACTTTCATGTTTGTAAATCTACAGTAGACTCAGTCATTGGGGACTAGAAAAAGCCTTTTGTCTGTCTGTCTGTTCAGAGGTTGCTCAGGTGTCTCGTCTTGAATCGGTTGCCTGGTTTGTTCTTTACACCCCTCGGGGTCTGGAGGCTTCCCATCTTCCAAAACACCTCTAGGGTTGCAAGACCGATTCAGTCTCCCTTGTCATTTGCTTATTGACTTACTGACCTTACATCAGCATTTTCAAGGGAATAGGCTGCAGCTTTTCTATTTGTCTTGACCTTTAATGTACTTTCCTTTTATTGGTTTTATGTGTCTAGCACCACATACCCTATTTTCTCTTTCTTTCCATTGTTGCCAAACTGCAATGTTGATTATAATATTTATTACATTTCAGGTCTTACATAAAGTGTTAATGTATGTTTTTTCATTTAGAACACATCTTTGCTGTGGTGTTTTTGCACTACATTTCCAAGGAATCACTTTTCAATCAGTCAGTATCATGATATTGTATTATTGTATATAGTTTAATTTAATGCAGTTACTGGCCTTTTCTTCATCTGTTCAGCCAAGGGGGCTATCACTGCTCTAGCTCCTGTAACTACTAAGTGCTATTTATGTTCAGCTTTTGCTGCTCTTGTAAACAGTAAATGCATTACCTTTTGTCTGCCAGAGGATTTCTCCTGGGAAGGACCAACCAGACATGGAAGTTCAGAGCAAGAAATGCCTAAAACCTTTTCAATTTAATCACTTTTCTGATTTCTCAATCGGTGAGGAGCAAAATATGACTTACGACGATATCTTTCTTCTGTCATTACTACTTCCATTTGAAGCCCTACACATAGGGTGTCACCTAGCCAAGCATGGTTTTGTGATGTTTTTGGCATCCACTGTAGCTGCTGGTAAGTTTTAATGTAGCTACACTGAGATAAAGGTACATTTTTACAGTCTAGGCAGACAACCACACCCTTACTAGGGCTAAGTTTGGCTCTCATCATAAGACCACATGGAAATGTGTGTGACAAGAGTATGAGTTGTGCCGGTCTGTCTCTTTTTTTCTCCTGGTTATTTCTCTCCTACTGTTGTTCTCACTTTGGTTTGCTTAGCATGTTTGTGTTCGAGTAAATCTGTGTGTGGAGGCTACACACAGAAGCTGTCAGTGTGTGTGATGCGGTCTGAGTCAGCTACCAGGGTCGCGGTGGTGATGTGACGGTCTGGGAGGGAGGTTAGGCAGATGAGTATTGCTGTTGCATCATCCTGGGATACGCACTGGAGCCATATGCTATGTGGAGAGCAGCAGCCAGCAAAGAAACATATTAGGTGATGGCAGTAAATAAAGTAGCGCTCATTTACATCACTTCCTGTCCCCTTTCAGCCAGTGTCTGTAATTGGCTAGTTTGGAGTGGAGGGAAAAGATATGGATTGTTGAAAAGACAAAAGACTGCTTATAAAACATTTTTGACAGAGAACGGAAAGCCAATAAATCTGATTATCCAGCACTGCTTTTTAATCGCCCCGCTTATTTTTAATGTCTGAACATTTTATTGTATAATGAATAATAATAGCCGTGTTCATTCTCATTTTATTCAAATGTATGCCTTTGTTAGTGTTGTTAATGATTTTCCTCATGACAATGTACAAAGTATTTCAATTCCTTTGAGCTGTGAGTGAGCAGCCTCTGTAGATGGCACATGGTTTTTCATTCACGAGTAGACAGACAAATGCACATCAAATGTGGACTCAAAGATGAGTGAGCTCTATCTACCACAGGAGGTGCAGTGCATGCTTCCTGTCTCTTCACTGCTATCTCCTCCATACAAAGAATTCACAGTCATCTTGGAATAATCCTGCCCTTTCACTCCTTAATTATGTGTGTGTGTGTGTGTGTGTGTGTGTGTGTGTGTGTGTGTGTGTGTGTGTGTGTGTGTGTGTGCGAGTGCGAGTGCGTGTGCGTGTGTGTGTCTGTGTGTGAGATAGTAATACGTGCAGGTCTGGGGGTTGGGGAATTCCTGCCAAAACCATGAGGTCACTATTCCTCCTTATTAGCCCCAGCATTAATGTTGCTGAAAGAGTGGAATGGATATGAGACCGTACCACGAGTGTTAACAGTTTGTGTCTTCCCAACATCTCAACACTGAAATTACGTATTTACCAATATTTAGAATCAGACATTTTTTCATACAGTATGTTCCAAACTTTGCTTTTCAGATGACAACATGTAGGGTTAACTGCAGCAGGTCTGTCATTCTAAGTTGTAAGAAGAAGCAAACATGGTTTTAGTGAAATGGTTGTAATGATTGGTTTACCCAAATTACCATAAAACGTGTTATTGTCATTTTTGTAAGTTTTATTTTATTTATTTTAAGTTTTTACAATTTTTGTTTATTCATTTTGTTTTTATTTAAACATTTCATCTTTGTATATAAAATGTCAAACAACAGTGAAAAATGTGCGTTGGAATTTCCCAGAACCCAAGATGAGATTTTCAGTTTACCAACAGTCCAAAACCCAAAATATATTCAATTTACTATTACTGTAAGAAAAGCAGCAAATCCTCATATTTTAGAAGCTGTAACCAGAGAATATTTTGGCATTTTTGCTAGAAAATATTGCCATTTAATTTTCTGTCAATCGATTAATTGACTAATTGTTTTGAGTTTTTTTCTTGACTATCCAGAGTAACAGGGACACTATTTTTTGCTGATACATTTTTCTTATTATACTTTTTCAATCCTGTAACCAAACCTAACTGCATTCACCTCCATTGTATTCATGTTCAGGCAGAAATCCAAGACATAGATATCTCAAAATCTGGCCCTAACTATCTGCATGGCTAGACACCGCTAGAGTTCAGTGAGAAAATGTGTTTTTTTGTATTTTCGGTGAACTGACTGTTTAACATCAGGACTAGGAGCACATGTAAAGCAGAAAGTATATCCTTCTCAGCTGTATCCCCTTGGTCAGACCTACCACTGCATTCCTCCAGCTGTGCCATGTCTTTCATGTGTGATAGCAAGAAGATTTTTAATGCCGCCACACAGGCTGGTATGCATCATATTCAGGCTCCTCAACCACATTCTCGTTAACATCGCATTCTGCAGTGAGTGTGCAGTCGTTATTGAGACGGCAAGCCTTCAGATGCTTTGGTTACAGTGGGGAGGGGGACCCACACATAATTATAGTGTAATGACAATGCTGTAATTGTTCTTTAGTTGGCTTTCTCTGATAATGTGTTCATAGTGTGTTCTTCTAGTGTAGGATCTAAACACAATATCCTTTCCATATCCATAATATCGGACATATACGGTAATACATGGTCTTGTTTTGCCATGGCTGGAGAACACTGTTATAAATGGTGTAACATGTAAACCAAGCAGAGAATGCACATTATAAGCATGAGATACTAGCTTAGAGTCTGGCCAGTGACTGTTTAATTGGATTCAAGGAAATCAAATCTTACATTTTTTCTATCTGTAGTCCCCCGAATTAGTTATGGAGTTATTTTGGTGAACTATGCTGAACTTATTTTGGTTAAATTTAGGACATTTTAATTCAGTTAAGGTTAGTGTGATTTTTCTGGCATGGTTATTGTTAAGGGGGATTTCATGCGGCCTAATAAAGCCTTGTTTTTGTACTTGTTCTATGGATAGTTTCTTATGACGATGCACATAAGTCTGGTCAATTTTTGCCTCAGTTCTTGCAAACAGTCGCCTCACAGAAAAAAGGTACTGGTCCGGGCAGGACAATTCTGTGTGGAGTTTGCATGTTTTGCATTCACATGGGTTTGCTCCAGGTGCTCCGTTTTCCTCCCACCACCAAAACATACAATGTTAGATGCGTTCCTGTAAGTGCCCCTGGCCAAGGCACTGGCAAAAGAACTGGAGTTGGTTCCCGGGCGCTGCTAGCTGCATACTGCTACTATGTATAGGATAGGTTAAATGCAGAGGATAAATCTAGTTTTAGTTGTATGTAAGAGCTGAGAAATGACAATAAAGGAATATTATCTTAAATTTACAACTGTCTACAATTTCCTCATTAAATGTTTCACATATCATATAAATCGTTGAATATTCTGAGCTGTTACTGTGATGAAAACTGATCCCTTTTACATCAGAGACAGCTGTTGCTTTGGTAAAGTCATGTTCCTAACACCGTCGTGCGAGGAACTGTCAGAGGTGTGCAGTTGATTAAAATTTTACCCAGGGGATTATTGAGTTGGTATACCAAGTGCTTATGAGGTCAAGTGAGCAAGTGAGCTTAGCTCAATAATCTTTAATTCCCTCTCTGATGGGCTTTTCTTGGCACTTTTCTCTACACACGACAGAGCTCCTTATATTTTAATGTCACTTGAAATTACCATGAAAAGCTTCCCTTTGAAAACTATATTTGATTTTGAAATAATTAATTATGAAAAGTATTAAAATTGTCTAAACCTTGGTATAAACGTCAACAAGGTGTAACCAAATGCAGCAATCTTTTAAAATATGTTTTATAACAGATTCTCCACTTCACTCTGAGAGGCTCCGCTCTGTGTTTTGTTGTCATCTTGTGACAGTGTGAACATTTTTAAAAAGGTACATTTGGCTGCTTAAGTTTACAGCCAGTGGCTCGGCCAGACAGCATCCACCCCATAGCCAGTCAGCTAGAACAGCAATACAGATAACATGCCCGTCGGTTAGTTCTGCTTAATGTTGTTCTTCCAGGCCTGGGTAGTTGGAAAGTGTGGCTGGCTTTGACCTCCTTTACAGCTCTTCTAAAAGAGAGCGAGGGAGGAGGTAGGCAAGAGGGAAAATAAATGTCCTGCTGGGGAGGCCAGCCAACATTCCTACATCACTTCCTCCTCTAACATCTGGCAATGATCAGGGCAGGCAGAGAGAAAGAGAGGATGTTTCTCACTGGTTGGCTTAGTGTTCGTTTCCAGGCGTAGACAGAGAGGCATCACATTGCAAGACCGCCCAGTTAACCTCATTCCCCCTACCAGCAAAGCAGAATGAAGCAAGATGGAGTGCTTTTTTGATTCAGTGTATCCCTATGTTTACACTTTGTCAGTGATTCTACAGTCTTCCTTTATTGCTTCATATGTTCTTTTCAGCTATTTATATCATGTTGCAATGAAATAAATTGTATGTGTTTGCCTGCTTCTGTGATTATAAATGAAAAAAGGAGTAAAAAAAAGCTTTTCCTTTCTCAGGATGGCCTAGCTGTGTTGTGTCGTCAGCAGTCAATCAGCAGTGAGCTACCTGGACCAGAGGTGTGTAATAGAACTCCCTAGTTTTTTCCCCAATATGTAAAACAACTTACTTACATTTGTATTGTCTTGTCACTGAGATAAACCAAAAGAATGGTCTTCAAACCTTAGGGCCACCTTGCAAGTTTTTTCTTTTCTAAAAATACTATTATTTAATTGACTTTTAAATATTGCAAGGTTGACTCTGATAATGGAACAACAATGGTGCTTAGAACTTAATTGGTTATGCAAAGCAAGTGTTCCTGCTATTATTTTATATACAGTATAAAATACTGTTTTCAGAATATCCTAAACTCTTTCCGAATTTCTGTAGATGTGAGTTTGTTTAGATAATATACTTAGAGCAATTTTGATTGTCCCAAAAGGTGTGTACCTGAGGCAGCAGAAGGTTGCAGAGATGAGTGTGACCTCGTGGTTCCTGGTGAGCAGTGGGGGGACTCGCCACCGCCTCCCCCGGGAAATGATCTTTGTTGGCCGGGATGACTGTGAGCTCATGCTACAGGTGAGAACACATTACACACCAATTTCTCCACTGACAGCAGTTTCAAGAAACCAGAACGGGCAAGAGGTGTTTGTTGTATTTTCACCCTCTCTCTATCTTTCTGTAGCCATTGCTGTCTTTATTAAAGAAAAATGGCAATCTGAGTCTTTGTAAGTTACTAATTTTTAAGGTAATATAACCAGAGAACATACAGAGCCTGGCACTCATGGGGTTTTTCTCAGTCATATAAATAACCTGCTGACCTCACAGCAGTCTGTTTCATAAGCTAAATGTTTACTGAGTATGACTGAGCACACTACAAATGAGCCTTCCATGCTCATGCTGTTGCTCTTACAGTAGCAGGACGTGTATACAGTATGTTATCGTGTGTGTGTGTGTGTGTGTGTGTGTGTGTGTGTGTGTGTGTGTGTGTGTGTGTGTGTGTGTTCTGACTGAGTATCTGTGCAGCTGTGCATACATCAAGCCCATGTGTATGCTCATGTGTACCTCTGGTCACTGCACTATTAATAGAAAGTGGGGCAGATACCTCCTGAGTTAGATCTTATCTGACTGAGTCGGTTGTAGTGGGTAAAAGGGGCATTCTCTGTTATGAGAAAATTATTACATGTTGAGAGAAGTTTTTACTGGTACCAGTGTCTGTCTGAGAGTCTGACTGTCAGGAAGAAGACTGATATTTATTTATTTTTGCTGTGTTGTTGGAAATTAGCCTCACTTTTCAGATTGGCCTCTCTATCTTATAAAATCACTGTGGCTAATAATACCACATTAAATTTGATTTATTTCTAAGTTTCTGCTTTCTGTACAGCACTTTGTAAACCTATTAAAATATTATTTTAATTGTAGAATTATCGTTAGCTAAAATAAATCATCACTAAATCATGCTCTATGCTTTATGGGCTTTCTGGGTTGAAGAGGCTGGAGCATAAATAGTATAGATAATAATAGTAGAATAGCCTTTAATGTCATTGTATCAATAAAAATGTACAGCGTCATTCAGAGTGCTACTCCTGTAAGGTGCTGCTAGTTAAACAAAAAAAAACATTCTCTCCACACATTCATTCATACATTCCACACGATAATAAATAAATATATAAAAGGAAGTTGTTAAAAACTGCATTGAGAAATTGCACATGAAGAATATTGGACACTGGTTTAAAAACATGGGTTTTTGTCCATTCAGAGTTCTGATAGCTGTGGGGAAAAGCTGTGTTTGAGTCTGTTAGTCCGGGTTTTGAGTGATCTGTAGCACTTCCACCCTTGTGATGTATTTGGAATGATAGAAAGATAAGAGAAATCTTCCAAATTGAGGAATTTCTTTTGGTTTTGTGTATAAATGTTTTTGTGTGCCACTTTGTGTAGCTGCTTACAGTTGTCCCCCATGTGACTGCTTTAATGAGCCAAGGCCTCATCACATGGCGAAAGGTTAAGGGCTGCTTGTGTCATGCACCAAATAAAACACACACACACACACACACACACACACACACACACACACACACACACACACACACACACACACACACACACTCCCAAACAGAATATTAAACTTCAAATGATTGAATGTCAGAGAATTATTACACTGTTACTTACTGATACTTATTGAGATATTGAAAAAGGAAAGGAGTGTAATACAGTCCCTCCAGAAAAATGCGATTATGCGATCGCATAATTCAATGCATAATCAGCCAAAGTCCACATATTTATGCGGGGGCCGCATTTTTTCAAATACATCGCACTTTCGCCCCGTAAATTGCCAATTTCCGCGCAAAATATGCGGGGCTTGCATGATTTCATAATCCCCGCATTTTCGTTGCAAAAAAGTCACATATATCTTAGCAGAAAGTTGAAAAATGTTGAGTTTACTTCACACAAGAGCAGCCATTTCCCCGTTACCATGAGAACGTTATGAAGTTACGTAATTACGCGACGTGAACATCGAAAAGCAGGGTGTTGAGGGAATCACTTTTTTTTCTCTTTTTCATCAAACTGCAGTTTTTGCAAGTTCCCGCAATTTTTGCAAGTTCCCATAGTTTCATCGCATAAAATTGCATAAATATCCTGCATATTCCATTGCCTTTTTTAAGAAAACGTGCCGCATAATCAAGGATTTTTGCCCGCAACAATCACAAAAAAACTCTGCATAACAGTCTGCATAATGCCAGTCTGAATCTTATAAATAGTCAGTGAGGCTATTACAGTTTTTGCCGATTGCTTTCACACTGAAATCAAAAGTATTACACAATTATCAAAACCTTACACTAAAGGACCAAAACATTGGCCTAGATGTGCACCACTATCAGCACAATGCCAGTCTCACACTGTTTGCAAAACTATACACACAGTGATTTGCAAAACACTAAACACACTTGTATACATTAGACACAGAAGTATATCATGATGTCACTTCTTTGCAATTCCAAAGCACTCAAATTATCACACCTATGAGCCAACCTGTGAAACAGCCATCAGGTGCGCAAACACATGATTGCTTAATTGTAGACACACCGTTCAGGTTTAAGAACACAAAAAATGCAGCAGGTAAGTTTAGTATTTTCTGTACTGTATTTTCAATTTTATTTTTATTTTTTACTGTAATTGTAACCTGTACTGGATACAGTATTTTATGTTTGTTGTTTGCCGCGCTAACAGTGTTATGCACTCTACTGTAGTACTGTAGCATGAAAACTGGGACATGTTTTGTTGTGATTCTCCATGTTGACATGTTGACAGATTTGGGTATGGAGAGAAATTTATATATGAGGAAATTATATTTTCCTCAGTCTGTAGCATTGGTGTAGTGTTTGGTGAACTTATTGTACAGTATATTTGCACTTCTCTGTGTACTTCATTAACAGTACTCTAATCACTGAGAATTATAATTGCTAAAAGTGTTTTAGATTAGCAACAGCAGTGTGTAACTGGTTCAAACAGAATTAAGTCATATGGAATGTGTGGTAACAAAATATGGTTTTTATAGTGTTTCATTTTGCAAAGGGTCTGATCTGTCTTGTAGCTCAACTCATCTGCAGTGTGTGTTTGTTTCCTTGTTTGCCTTTCTCTTTCACTCTCTTTACAAGATCAATATGTGTTAACTCCTTAAAGCTTTTTGGGGAATTTTTCTGTGTCTGATCATTTTGAACACTTCATTTTCACTTCAGATTTATTTAATTAGCTGACACTCACTTTTTTAGTTATGTTGAGCTACTCCACATCTGTATTCTAAGTGGCCTTTGCACAGATTTAGTTGGTCAGCACTGCAGCATACAGCATGAATCTGCTCTATCCTGCGGTGTGAGGTACAACAAGCCGCTCAGTTCGTTTCTCTCCTGTTTGATCTAGCCTAATCTCACTAATGTAATCTGTTTGATGGTTGGAGTTGCTTGGCTTGGCCAACACTTCAGCCATTTTCTTGAATTTTTATTTCAGCATGAGGGTGCAGTCCGGTTGTTTGCAATTAGGTTATAGGAAAGATTCATATATGACTTTATATGAGATCCAGCTCCCAGAATCATGTCATTGACTTCAGCACAATAATGTCATTCTTGCCTAAATCTCATTGTGCAAATATACTTACATTCTGGTTTTGATCTTATTTATTTTCACTCCCATGTTGTTAAAAGTTTGTGATTCAGGAATGAGACAAAGTGGCTTAGCACAGTTAATGGATTGGTTAGATGGACTTGTGTTAATACATATTAACACATCAATCAGATATTATTACTGTGTTTGGCCACCATTGGAAAAAATGAAAGCTGAAACTTCACTCCAAATAATGAGCTTATCACTGAGAAATGTATCTTACCCTGAAACATCAGGAAAGCAGCTGCAAACACAGCACACACAGCAGAAATCACCAAAATTAAATAGGATCTGCTTAATGCCAATATAAAAGCAAATTACAAGGTGTCACTTTGTTTCTTGTATTTTATTCAAGCGCCTTGTCTGAAGGGCGTTCTAACAGACATTTGGAGACTGCAGCAATTTGCTCATCAGTCAATTTCAATGCATAGCCTAAATCTATATAAGTTTTGGAATATGCGACATTGTTACATGAGAGGGATATTTGCCAAATTCTACAATACATTTCTGTCTGAGGCTAACATAATCTTTTTCACCATACAGAAGGTTGCAGTGTTTGTACTGGAAACTATTTATGCTCAAAACAGCTGATAGGCTCATTTCTGAACAATGCAGAAAAATCAATACCTTCACCTCCAGTCCTTCATTGCTCCCCTGTTCTCCTTTGTGTGTGTGTGTGTGTGTGTGTGTGTGTGTGTGTGTGTGTGTGTGTGTGTGTGTGTGTGTGTGTGTGTGTGTGTGAGAGACATTGAAATTCCTGCTGATAAGGCTTCAAGTTGATATCATTGTAGATATCATACATAGTAACATTGAGGCTCACTATCAGAAATACATTCTTGACATTGGATGCTCATACCTCTACAAAGATGTAACATAGCACAGTCTGCTCCAGGCACACTCCAATGGTTTGTGTAAGAAACCATTGCTATTCTGCAGTTATAGCACAGGTGCCCACATAAGCATTATGAAGACATTTTGAAGAAGAGCATCACAGATGAAAAGTTACCACTGGGTTAATCCTTCATGTTTGTGTATGTTTTTGTTTGAAGTCCCGCAGCGTGGATAAACAGCATGCAGTCATCAACTACGAGGCTGGGACAGACGAACACAAGGTCAAGGACCTGGGCAGCCTGAATGGGGTGAGTACGCAAGTAGAAAAATGCAAAACAGAGAGAGGTTAGGACAAAGATAAAATGACAAGAAAGAACACATTGGGAGAGATAAGAGAATGAGTTCAACCAGCTGAAGGAGAAGTAAAGGGCTTTAGAGGGAGATGGATAGACATTGCAAAAATAGAGAGAAATCAAGAGATAGAGAAGAAAAAACAAGTAGAGGTCCTGAAGGGTCAGAGGTTAACTTGTTTTCTGGCAGTCAATAGGACCTTCTATTTTACCGCTGCTAATCAATCTACCTGTCAATGAGAATTTGTATCAGGGCTGAGGTCACTAGGAATCTAATCCTAATTATGCAAATCACTACTTTAGGGCACAATCTTTGATCCAAATATAAACAAAGGGCAACTAAAATAAATCAGTGTTGGAAGTCAATGTGTAGAGGTCTCTGTTGACTGTAAAAGGTATTTTGGGAAATGTAGTAAATTATTTACTGAAGCTGATGTAGATTAAGCTGGCTGGGGAATAAAGGATATACCGAAACGTACACTATACATTTCATCGCTGTACATAACATAATACATAATAAAAACACAAATTAACTTTGTATTTAGATACACTTCATTTCTCTCTCTGATATTCTAGCTCAGAAAACCCTGTTTACAGTTGCCACATGCCGTTAGTCATGTGTAGTGATTAGCACTCAGTCATAGCCCACCAGATTGGACACATATGCAGAACCTCCCTGACATCCTCTCCAGCTCTCAGACAGGAAGCCAGAGTCAGAGCCACTTCCTGCTGTGTCATTAACCACCAGCTTCTTTGGCTGGATTCAGAGGAAGTTTTCTCCTGCTGAGTCAGTGGATATATACAGATTTGCCACAATGGTGAGTAAAAAGCTGTGTTTGGGCAGTGTCACCATTTACTGTCTTACTGGTAGTGTTTCATTGCTGGTTTGTAAAGCTGTCATGAACTCATCTCACTAGAGAGAAGACTGGAATGTTTTATTGCAACAGCAGTGCAAGTATGATAGAATTTCATTTGCAGTTCAGTGAAACCTGATCTATCTCAGAGAGGGTGAAATGGGAGAAAGGAAGAGATGGGAAAGAAAACAGCAAGGGAAAGATGCACATTGTCATGCCTAGGCCTTTAGTGCAGACTTCTTTCAAGACATTCCAGGAGCAGCGTCAGGCATATTAGGACCTTACAGTAATATTGAACTCACATGTGGTCCCATGTGTCTGGCAAGAGTTTCTTTTACTGTTACAGCTTCAAAAACCCTGAAACCAGAACAAAAATATCTGACTAACATTTAAAGCTGCAGTAGGTAAGATTGTGAAGATCCAGGACTTTGCCAACAAATTTGAACATCGACAACTTCTCAGTCCCTCCTCCCTTTCTGCTGCAGCCCAAACCGTCTCCTAAGCCCCGCCCACACAACGGATTTTGACAGAACTGCCGGCATGTCAGACAACATGTTCAATAACTAAACACCAACACAACGTTAACTTTACTCACCAACAGTAAAACGATGCTAACTAGCAGGCTACCGTTAGCCATTTCAGCATCATATCAGACCGACCACTGTGCTAACGTTACTATCATCCTCACCAACGTAGCTTTGTGGACTTTGGACTACTAATAACCAAGTGAAAGATAAATCATTCATGGTAATTATGTTACCTGTTGAGAGGAAATGTGGCTACATCTGCATCGTTCTTCAGATCTTTAAAATCCTGCAGCCACGCCACCTCTGAAAAGCCACTCCATTATTCACGGAATTTTGGAAAACCTTTCTGCAGCTCGTGCGCGGGGAGGGGGGAGGGGAGAAACGCTATATATGCGTGTGCCTGAGCAGCGATTGACAGGCAGATAGACCACCCCTGTGGCCCTGATTGGAGAAAATCGACCGGGAGCGGTGGAATTTTGCCAACGGCACTACAGGCTGTAGGAGGTGCCAGAGGAGCTGTCTTTTTTTTAATTATACATAATTCATGTAGTTCTACTGGAACATAGGGTCAGTTTCAGCAAATATGACAGAAAGTTAGTTTTATAAGACTTACCTACTGCATCTTTAAGCAAGAGTTGATATTTATTTTTTTCAAGCAAAAATGCCCACTTCGTCCAGCTTCTCAATTGTAAGTATTTGCTGTTTTTTTCTGTCATATATTTGAGTATACTGGTTATCTTTGGGGTCTGGACTTGACAAAAAAAAAACATGTTAAAATGTTGCTGTGGAAAACTGTTGAAACTATTATTGGCATTTGTTTTCATATTTTCTATGTAATAGACAAAACAATTAACTTAGAAAATAATTAGCAGATTAATCGATGATGAATATAATTGTTAGTTTCAACCCTAATTTCCACTTGGACGCACAGACACTGCCATGCGTGACACAACTGTAAACCAGCTTAAGCAGATGCCTGTTTGTGGTGATATCTTCTTTATTGTTACATTTAATTTAAATCTTGGTTTTTGTCTTGCCTTTTCCTTCCCCCTGCAGACCTTTGTAAATGATGTCCGCATCCAGGAGCAGATGTACATCACTCTGAAGTTGGAAGACAAGCTGAGGTTTGGATATGATATCCTTTCACTTTTCTGATCTTTTAATTATTATATTAATTATTACCAACATGCCAAATGGTTTACTGTACTATTTGAAGATAGTAGAATTTACAGTAAATGGTTTCATGCATCTGTGTATGAAGTATATGTGTGTGTGTGTGTGTGTGTGTGTGTGTGTGTGTGTGTGTGTGTGTGTATGTGTGTGTGTGTGTGTGTGTGTGTGTGTGTGTGTGTGTGTGTGTGTGTGCATATATCATAATGTGCTATTGTGAACAGTATTTCCTTAACCTGTCCGTCTCACATACCAACCTGTTCACGGTGGTGAGAGGAGAGCTCACTGTGCCTGAGGAGGCTCTAAAGGTAGGATCACACACACAAGCTGTGCCCTAACAAACACTGTCAAGTATCAATGTTCACCATGATACACAGTTGTATTATACTACTTAAATCACAAAGTATTTTTTCTTTTCTTTACCTCCCTTAAGCATGAAAAGTTCACCAGCGGCCTCCAGCTCAGCAAGAAACCGTCCAACAGTGAAACCACTACCACCAAAACCGCAAGCAAGTCCCCCTCTAAGACCCCAACAAAGACTCTGAAGTCCCCCAGTGGCAGCACTGCAAGGCCAGCAGAGAATAGAGCAACAGATGGGGTCACTTCCTCCGAAGAGCCACCAGCTAAATCTGTGGACACTCACAAAGCAGAGGAGAGGATAGGAGGTGAGAGACAGATCGTAGAGGAAATTGAGACAATATAAAACATTTGAAGCCGTCTAAGAAATTGTAGCTTATTAGTGTCTGTTGTGAATTGTTAGTACCTGATATTTTTTAATTAAGGAAATTTGCTGTGTTGATTTGGTCTACCGTTTACACTCTTTCCTCAAAATTCAGATTAGTATATGGATACATTTCATGGTCCACATTTGTCAACACACAATGTTACAATTTACATCACATATGTTCTTTTAAGCTGTGTTTAAGCAGGGTCGGTGGGTGGATTTCTCCTGTAGAAACACATTTTCAGTGTTGTAAAATTAAGTGTGGTGGGTTGTATAATCTCAGGCCAGTAGGGGGTGGACATGGTCAACAGGGAAAGGGCTTTGACCACCACCAACATGCAGTCACACTGTTTCAACATATGGGCGGTTTAGGTCTAAGGATGTCCCTTTTAATTGACATCACTGACCAGGATGGGGTCCTGGTTAAGCTTCAGATGTTGAAACAAGGCCACATGGGGCTTGTGTTATTGCACAGATTAAGCAGTAACAGGGTCAGAGTGCCTGCATAATGCAAACCCATATGCCAGCGGCACTACTTTTCTTAACATGCAGTAGCATTCACAGACATGCACGAAGATTTGCACATTTGGAAAACAAGCATGCACATACGGTGTTGCATGTCTCTCCATCTGCTGCTTATGTTTTTAATGACACCCTCTCTGTGGTTCTGTGGATGTAATCCTGCAGTGTTGCTACTGTAATACCAGGCCTCACCCAGATATTATACCTCATAGTGAGATTCATTAGCTTTTATATAGAAGACCTCTTTTTAACTGCATGCAATTTGGCACACATATAGTATACTGTGATAAAACAACAAGTTAAAATAGCTCAGGATAAGTGGTACTTAAAGGAAATTAAGGTAAAGGAAAAGGATCAAGCAGGAAGAAGTCAACACATGAGGAGACTTCCTAAGCCGCAACATCGCTGATTCAAATCCGGCTGGAGACCATTGTTGCATGTCTTTCCCTTCTCTCTCTCAACTATGTTTCCTGTCTCTTCTCTACTGTGCTGTCCAAAAAAAAGAAAGAAAGAAAGAATTTTACTGCAGGATGTTCGTCCCATGTCAGCTTTCATTTTAATGGGGGCAGAGAGGCAAACAAAAAGTCCCTCTTTCATTTGAAAAGAGTGTGTTTGTCTGAGAGATAGATAGAGAGAGAGAGAGAGAGAGAGAGAGAGAGAGAGAGAGAGAGAGAGAGAGAGCATGATAGAGAGTGTGCATGTCTGTGTGTCCATCCTGCTGGCTAAAGTTCTGAAAATAGGTCAGTGGTGCAAGACCCAACTAGAGGGGAATTAATGCACCAACACACACATATACACAGAGCAGCTGGGTCCACTTTGTGTCACATTGATACAATAAACAGCCTTATGTCGACAGGACCAGAGTATGTGAAATACATAATAAACAGTTTAAACTTGACAGGCCTCAGTTAAAGCTACATTAAAATGTGCACAGGCTGTGTTAAAACATGTCCGCATCTGTGCATCTGTTTCAGGGGATGTTACAGCTCTGCCTCGTGGGACCCCCCTGTACGGTCAGCCGTCTTGGTGGGGGGATGGAGATGCAGATGATGAGAACTCCTTCAAACAGGAAACCAAGTCATCCAGCAAAAAACATGACAGCTCCATTTCAGGTAGGAGGTATTCGTATTTTTACCTTCTAACTACCTTCATCACTATAATTCAAACATGCAGTGCAAAAAAATGATGATACATTAGGGGTGTAAATGAAAGAAAGCTGGTTGATTGTCAAATGCATCTGTATCTGTCACATTTGAACATCATTTTTTTAATAGTTTGTAAAAATGCTTTAACAGGACAAGAAGAGTTTGCACTGCACATAAAGTAGAAAGTTAATTGTTGTAAAGAGTTAAATGTTGTAAAAAAGATAATTATAAAGTTCATAAATGCAGATTTCATACAAAATGTGATGTAATACGGAAGTGTTTAATGTTATTGTAGCTATGTATGGTGTGATGAATCAGTAAACTTCATCACACCATATTTGCTGTAGTTTGTGTGGAAAGTTCCAAATTCCATTTCACGTCTTTTCAACAAAAAATATTTGTTTTACTTTGCGGTAGGAATATATTAATGTATGCTATAAACAGTATGCTATTGATAGCCCACAGATGAAATGAAGAAGAAGTGAAACAGTAGCTTGATCTTAATGCCCTCTAGCTCAGTTTATTTGCTCTGTGTTGAAAGTGTAATGGCCAGCCAGACTGTGTTTGTGTGTGTAACAATGCATTTACAACTGCACACAAAGGCTTTTTCAGAGCCTGTATGTATGTCTGTTTGCCTACAATATATGCGTGTATAGTGACCGTTGGACTCTGGGGGATCCTGTTAACTGGTGCTGTATAGTCAGAGAAACAGGATTAGAGGCTATGCCAATAGTAAAACAGCTCAGCGATACAAAATCAGTCTGTGCCAGTCTGGTCAGTGTGGACCAGTGCAGTCAGAAGGAGTGGGGGGAGGTTAATCATACACAAACATTGGTCCAGACTGAAGCGTCCTTAAATCTCTCGCCACATCTGGATGGATAGTCTGGGAGCGGCTTTGCCAGCCTGAAAAGGAATACTTTGTTTTTCAGCTCTTTTAACAATCAGTTAGAAATAATTTCTGTGTTAAACCATGCCGATTTTGCTGTGGATTTGGCAAAATATTTTGTTGTTAGAATGAGATTCGAAAACACTGTCATTTTGGAGTAAAAAGGGTGGCAGGGGGATTTGAAACCCAATAGCTTTCCAAAAAATTAGGCGAATGGGATTGGCTACTTCAGTCATGGAAATGGGTGAGTGGAAGACATTTTGCCCTCTTGGAGCATTGCATTTTTTGATGTGCTGAATGAATGTTTTGATGTTGGATTTGTTGTGTGAAGCAGCATACATAGCTAATATATGTAAATGACTTATTGTCTATCACTGTAGCCATATCATGTTTCTCTTAATATTGTGGCACACAGTTTTGTTTACTTAAGTTAACACTTCTTCCATAACTATTTCTGAAATACACCACAGTGTATTTATGGATCTCAGCATCAAAAGCAGATCTAATCAGTGTGTACATATCTTAAAAAAAGTGTGAGCACGACCTCTTTATCTGCTTTAACAAACTGTTAACATCAGATATACAGTAGCAGGGAAGTGGAAGTGAAAGAGAGATGTGGGAAAGGAAGCGATTTAGTTTGAGTGTGTTTTTTGTTGCATGCATATGAATGTCAGTTAAGTTCAGGGTTTGTCCTTTTCTCCTTCCCAGTGAATAGGCTGTGTTGTCAGAGCCCCCTACCCCCTTCCTTCTGTATTGTCACTCAAGCTGATTGAGTTACGCCATTGCACAAGCTCCCCCATTCCTCCCAACACACACAAACACTCATGCACACAGCATTCAAACAGACCTTTCTCTCACTCTAACTGCAGCGATCATTAGCTAACCACTCTGATTCTCCGGTAAGTATTACTTTCAAATCCACTACTTACTTCAGCTAATGGAGCTGGTAAAGGGTTGTCGATTTGAATCAATTACCTGTGGCTCTTTTAAGAAGTATTTGCTCAGTTAACTCTCTGTAGCTCTTACATTAGTTGTTCATTAGAATGTAAAATGAAAAGTCAGAAGCATTGCAGGTTATAAACAGTTTTGCCACTGTTATTTAAAGTCTGTCAAACAGGAGATGCCTTTTGTTAGTGTGTTGATTGGCCATATATTCCAGGGTCAGTAATCTGTAATGCTGAATCTGTTGTCATCTTTATCTATGTATATAATATTCTTTAATGGAAAAACATTAACGCTGATTCTATAAAGCTTAGGTTTTGCATGTTTATTGTATGCCAACAAAAAAAAATCCTGCAGCACAGTCAGCATTTGTTTAAACTGTATGGTCTTTACATGAATGGCATTAAACTCTTTCATGAAATGCTTAACTTCACAGAAATTACTAGGTGAATTCCAGACAAGCCATGTGATTTATGGTGACATCAGTGGAAGCTCTCATAGTATTCACACTTATTGGCACGTTTTACATGTGTGAGATACAGGAAGTTTAGCTAGTTCTTCATAATTTCAAGAAAGGAGCAAATGGAGATACAGTACTTAATACTGTCTGCTTTACATGTTTATTTTGAACTTGTCAGTCTTGTTTTCATGGTACTTCATTATCAGTTAGGTCATTGGATCTCAAGCATCATTCAACATATTTGATCTCAAGATCCTAATATATGCATTTACTTTAAATCCATGTTGTAAATCTTCCTAAACTTGCAGAGCAGCTTAAGAGTCCAAAGAATTTTTAAGTGCTTCAGTTTAGTTGATAACACTGAAGTGGAAAATAAGCCTTTTCATTCAGATATTCTGTTTCTGGGAAGATCCCACTTTGTCACTTCCTTAAACGGCACCATCATATTTATAGAATATATTATTTATGAGAAATTCACTCACTTTGTTTATTGTGATTGTATTCTGCAAAGTACATTTCTGCATCTTGTTTCTTTTGCCAATTGCCATATGTTCCTACATTTGCTAACCAACATGAAGCAGATGGCCCCTCTAATTTCTGAAAGTATCATTTATCATATTGAGCTCCAGCAGAGGCTCTGTTTGTTAATATGAACAGATGAGAAAACAAGTGCTCCATATTGTGAGTCCCCCAAAGAGCTGCACTAGCAATTCTTATCCTGAGTGACTTATATGACTTGTGTGTGTTTGTGTGTATGTCTATATGAGGGACAGACAGAGACAGAACACGTGTGCATGTCTTTATAGTAGTTTATAGGGCTGCATCCTCGATTCCTCCCCCAGAAGGAGACAGTAATTCTGATAAATGGTGAGACACACTTGCTGAATAGGGGACTATGATTGAATTTGTCCATTGTTGGTCTAGCTTGACCTTTCTCTTTTGACTTTTGATAATGAATCCTATTATTCATCTCTCACTGTGACATTGAGGCATCGTATGTTATGTTATTAAAGTATGAAATGCTAAATATTTAGATAGAAGCTATGACAGACTGTAACTGCATCTCCTCTTGTACAATATCAGTCAATGACAACTTTGAAGTTTAGAGACAACACCTCATATACCATTTTTTGTTTTGAAATTATGCTGTTTTGTTACCATAGTGATACAGATATGTTTTGTATAACCTGTTTCAACTCAGAAAGAATGATTGAAAGATTGATCTGAGCATCACGTTCATAAAAATGTTGCTCATTTAAATCATTAACCTCAGTAACATCTTGTGCTCATGTGCTTTTCAACCTCAGACAGCAAAGAGGCACGTCGAGGGGAGAAAGCTAAAGAGGACGGCCTTAATGCGGCCACCGCCCATGATTCCAGTTACTTTGAGATGCCTACCAAGGAGGGTCACATCAGCAATAACGGCATCCATGAGATTCCCACCAAGGACACAGAGGGCACCACCACTCACACCAATGCAGGTGAAGTATACATTTCATTTAGTCTGACATATGGTAAATAAAAGTGATCTCTTTGAGAGTCTGAAGGGGATGTCAGGTTATAATGTCTGTGTTAATAGTTAAGAACTACAGATAGTAAACCACTACTACATTAATTTGTGACATTGGTACAATTTGTATATTCACAGTATAATTATTGTGCACATTTGAGTCCTATCAAGTTGGCCTTTGTGAGAAATGTGTTATAATCCTTTATGGCACAACTTTACAACAGAAAACAGGAAGTGGCCTCTGTTTGTCTAGCATAAACAGAGTAGCAATCATTCCGCAACAGAAGCCGTCAGCTAATGTGATCATATTTGGATAAAAATCCATTAAATGTATATTTCCATAATTAGATTATACCAAGTAGTCAGAGTCATACATATTTTTTTTTAAAGTGCTTCACTCAGAATCACTATTTAGAAATACTTCCTGACTGACAGTAGCAAAACTGCAATGCCTGCTCCACAGCTCAAGGTCACGCCTCCTTCACCATAGAGTTTGACAACACTTCTCCGGGGAAAGTCACTATTAAAGACCATGTGTCAAAGTTCACACCCGACCACCACAGATCTCGCTCCAAAAAGAGTGGAGCAGGAAGTGGAGGAGCAGGAGGGAGGGACTTGAGCACTCTGCAAGCCGCTATGATGGCATCAGAGAGCAAAGTGGCTGATTGGCTGGCCCAGAACGACCCCACTCTTGTGCGCAGTGAATCAACGGAGGACGACAGCAAGAGCATCAAGAGCGATGTGCCAGTTCATCTCAAAAGGCTAAAAGGTGAAGGTTGTATTCTGTTAACATTTCTGTGTGTGTGGATTGTGTAAATGTTTTGTTGTACTGTTTGTTTTCTGGTTCTCTACTTCTTCCTTGTAGTTTGTTCTTCCCTCCGTTCTCTCACGAAAGATTCCTATTTACACTGTCTCAATTTTTTATTTGTCTCTTCCTATGCTATGTGAAGACTGGGTTATTCTTTGTTAGGAGCAGCCAAGCAAGCGGTTTAGCAGCTAGCAGACATTAAATCCCCTATCTACTGCTTTGACATCCAATGACAAGGCATGAGTAGCATAGTATGCCCCCCCATTGAATTTCACTTTTTCACCATTTACTGACATACAGTATTGACTACAAGAGCTTTAAAAGTGGCTTTTGGTTGGATTTTTTCTTTTGCATTGTCAGTAGGGCTGGGTACCGATTTCAATACTTTTTAGGCACCGACCAAATTACCTCTTTACTATTGAGTATCGAAAAATGCCTCGTCATTCAATACCCAATTTCAATACCGTAGGAGTAAATCTCATCAGCGTCAGTGAGCCAATAAGCATGCAGCATGCTTCTACCAAGATCTAATATTGCTGGTGATTGCCGTAGAGACACGCAGGAAAAACTCTATGTTATACATAGAGATGGGGCTCACTTAGTAGGAGCTGAAAAATAAATAAAAAGATTTGTGCCGTAATGTTGTAATTCCTTTTAGTTAAAATTGGTATCGAAAAAAGTATCGTTCAGGAACCGGTATCAAAGTCACGGTATTGGTATCGGTACTGGAATCGAACATTTTTGAACGCAGCTGTAATTGTCAGTATGAACATCTAAATCTTCACTGTTGTGGGCTTTTTGCTATGTATCCTTTGGGTAAGGTTTGAGATTACTATGGCTGTAAATTGCATGCTTCTCTGCTATTCTTTGTTCCCTTTACCTGCAAGCAGCCAACTGCTGAGTAGGCTCCTGCTGCCAGGGGGTTATGTGAGAAGGGCCGAGGCTATGCTAGGCTTTGTGTGTTAAGAGATGATGCTACGCTAAGCTAGGGTAGACTACATGCTGGTCGTGAGTTAATTAAATTTATGCCAATTTATGATGTTGTTGACATGTGTGGGGGAAGGATCAGCAGACAGGAGCTGATGAAAATGGAAATCTGTGAAGCAGGAGTGGAAGGCAGGGAAGCTAATTCATTAGATGGAGTTAGTACTACATGCATGTCAACTGGCTGACAGAATGGCTCACCTGATGGATGATTATGTTGCTAACTGACTTACTGTCTGACTGGCTTTGGGACTGCTAGACACTACAGTTTTGCAAATTGAAGCTATGGCTGATTGATACTTGATGTGCTGGCCCTTGATATTTCAGTACCTGAAGGAAGAGAGGGGAATCAGACAAGAGAAAGGAATGGGCTGTGGTTGTGACATGAGTTAAGGAATGCCAAGAATAACTGTAGAACACAGATAGGGGTGAAAAGATGGGTGGAGTGAGAAGGAGAAGAGAGAGGGCGAGGACAAAGAGGGATGAATAGATGGCAGGTGGACAGCTGGATAGAAAACTGTCTATTGATGCTGACTGTGGATATGTGATGTGTGCAAAAACAAGTACAGTGGGAAGATGGTATGAGAGGGTGTGGAAGGCGGGAGAACCACACTGTTACGCTGAGAGCAGCATTTGCAGCAATAACAGCAAAAGTGATTGGACAAAGAAAGACAGGAAGGAGAGAGGGAGAGAGGCTTGTTGCCTGGACTGCAGTAAAAGCGGAAAGGGAGGCAGCGGCAACGGAGAAGAGAACAGTTTTTGGTAGATAGTTGTTATAGTAACAGTGATGCAAATGATGGCAGGGAAAGAGACAATACAGAAATACATTTACAAATAGCAAAAACTAGCCGTGAACATCTCTTTGTGTGTGTGTGTGTGTGTGTGTGTGTGTGTGTGTGTGTGTGTGTGTGTGTGTGTGTGTGTGTGTGTGTGTGTGTGTGTGTGAAGGCTGCAGGAGCATGTGTGAGAAACGCATTTCAGTGCTGACAAAGGGCGTGTGAAGCACGTGCTGCTTGCATGTGGATTTGTGTGGCTGAAATCCGTTGTGTCTGTGTTTGTTGCATGTGTGTGTTTGAGACATGTTCAGCACTGTTCTGCAGACAAGCAGTGTAGTGTGTGCGAAGAGAGGCATGTGTGATGTTGCTTAGGGTGTGTCGTTCAGGTACTAGGCAGAGAGAGAAGCAGAGGTTTAGCGAGGAAATTGAAAGGAGGCAACTAAGCCAAAGCTTTTGATTTGTAAGCATCAAGGTAAGTCTTTCTCTTCTTGCTGTAAGGAGCAATGTTGAGGATACATCTTTATACTGTCTGTTATAGCTATCAGTGAATATTTTAACCATTGTTTGTATTATTGTAACATCTGAAAATCTGTGCGTTTTCCGTACCAATCAGATGTGATTCTGAGTTGTGATTGCAAGATTTTGATTCATGATGAGTACTTCATTTACAATTGATATTAATTTGCAGTAGTAGCTTAACAGATAGGGCTTGAACTTAAATATTGTGTAGGCATATTACCAAATTATATGCTCTTATACAGCACAATTATATGTATTTTTAGGCTTGTATGTTTGCTTGTGTGTGGCTGTGCATGCATGTAAAGTAAGTGCATCCTTGTGTCGGATGCTCAGTTGTGTCCGTGTGCGTGCAGCCAGTGACGGAGACAGAGTCCAGCTTCCCTGTGAGTCATGGCGGGACAAGCGGGGCAGAGCGCTGGACTCTCACAGATACCTCTGTTCTCCTCTGGCACTGCCAACTGCTTCTTTGTCCGGGGCACACAGCATGAAAGACCTGCCTTTCTCTGTCAGCTTATCTGCTGATCTGCTCAAGCTACTGTAACGTTCTGCTGCTTTCCTCTCTCATTCCATTTATGCAGTTTTTTTGTTCATTGAAATGTTTGCTTTATTAAATTTCAAAGAGTGATAAAAGACAGAAAAGATGCAGGAGGTGGATGGTGGAATGTGACAAATGAGCTGCAGACTCTGAAATATGCCCAAGGCTACAGAGCTATTGTGATACCCCAATGTAGAAACAGTACCCAAAGGAGTACTCAGCATTTTAATATCTTTTTTTAAAGAAAGCGGCAGAACCTGAGATATCTTGACATGTAGTCCCTAGTAGGGGTCAAGTTCCAAAAATATTGAATTCTACTACAATTCCAATAATGCAACTCCATATTGTCTTTAATTAGACTTTCCCTGTCTTCTCCACACCCTCCACACCCCCATTTGTAAAACAGGCTTTCTTTTATAAATGTCAAGTTTACAAGGCTGAATCGAGATAACCCTCCGTGACATTACTATGACATCTCCTCCAGAGCTACAGAGGACCTAAAACAACTGCTTTATCAGGCCGAGCAGTGCTAATTATGACAAGTAAACTCAACTGATCCTCATGTATTAAGTCATTGGAGTGCCCCCTGATACAATGCCTTTGTCTACATTGGACCAATGTCGCACCTTGCCAATTGTTGCTGTCATTCTCCAATGTGCAATATCTAAACAATTATCCATAACTTTAATACAAATACATACTATCTACAATTTGACTTTCAGGGCAGATCACAGTAAAGATAAATCACCATGGTGGACAGTTCCCCAGGCAAACCACTATAGTCCACTCAGCCATGGAAGAACTTTGTCCTCTTTCCTTCATGGAGGAAACATCACCACTTGGTTTTAAATGAATTCCAAAAACGTTACAAAGTATAAGCGTTATATTTTGTAAATATATGAACTCACACTACATAGGATGCTAAAATGTATTGATTTAATTAATCTGCTGGGCAGATGTAGACTCTAGATGATGGAGTAATGCTGTAGTATGAATTTATTTTTATAACAGTTTATTTTTTGCATTTATTAGTTGGGAGAAGAACATGAGAAAAAATGATAGGACGGTATATGCGTTTGCCAGGATCCAAACCTGTGCGATGAGTTATGAAAGAGATGTGTGAAGTGGAAGTGTTTTCTGATGGTCATCCACAACAACAGTCATGGTGTCTTCCCCCCCCCCCCTCATACCCTAGTGGCAATATACTATATCCTGAGCCTCCTTCAGTGAAGAATTCCCAATCTCTCTCTGGCTTTTTCTTTTCTCCCACTTTATCCAGTTCCTCTCCTTTCCCATCCACTCTTCTCTTTTCCTCTTTCCTCCATCCTCCTCCGCAGTTCAGCCTTATCTTTCCCAGTCTCCTTTCTCTTCAATCCCCCCCCCGCTTCCCCCTCCATGTTCTCCTCCTCCCTTCCCCCTTGTTGCTCTCTCTCACTGGTAGTAGGCAGGGCCAGTGACCGTGTGAGTGGCATATCTGGATTAGCGTGGCACACTGCCTTCGCACAAAACTGAGACGACATGCTGATTCGACCCCCGACAATGTAGAAATAGCAGTAATGTGGTAGGTAAACCAGGCATGGTGAACTTAGGGTCTGTTTTAATTGTTGAATGATTAGATTCAGGCCACAGCTGGAAGTTCATAGTTAATTGAGGCTCTAATGGTAAGCAAACATTTGTTTCTTGTTACAATATCTACAATGGGTGTGCTTTCAGGAAGATGTGGTTCTCTGCTGTGGTCTATATGGGACTGTTTTTCGTCTTCTTGGTTGCTTAATTTAAGTAGACATCTGAACAGCCACACACATTGCAATACTGCTGTATTGTATCTTTATGGATGCACAACAGCTGTTGTATGTTACTGTGTTACTGTTGTGTGCACATGTTATGATATGAATTTAAGAATGTTATTTATCAGTTGTTTTTCAGTTGACGTATTTATACCATGTCATGTGGAATACTGTCATAGAAAACTAGTGTATGTACTTTTCCCACCAAGCATTTGTTGTTGAAAAATAAGAATGGTAATAACTCAACTGTGTTCTCTCTTATGTGTGTCCTGATAGGCAGCAAGCATGATGATGGCACCCAAAGTGACTCAGAGAATGGACTGGGCCTTCGTTTTGCCAACCGCCGTCACGCCCTCGAGGAACGCCTAAAAGCAGCACACGGCCACGTGGGAGCAGGAGGGGGGAACGTAACTGTGAGCGGGGCCAAAACAAGCGGCAGCCGCACTGCCTTCATGATCGAGTTCTATGACGAGGAAAACCATCGCAAACGCCGGTCATATTCATTTTCCCAGACTGCACCGCTGCAGGGGATAGGAGCTGGTGGGGAGGGACTGTTTCCCCAGCCTCCCTCTCACCCCAAGGTGTTCAGCATTTCAACCTCTGCTACTACAGCCTCAGACTCAGGTACTGAAACTTCACCTCAAATATTTTCTGATAAACATACTTTTATAAACAGTGGTGTGTGTTTCTTAAAGAAAATGTGGATTTTAAAGAGCGAGAGAGAGAAATTCATGAGATTAAGTCCAAGACACCTTAATGGTTCCATCATGTTTTGTTTAAAAGTTATTTCTATTTGCATGAAAAGTAAAACTACACTAAACTTTGTGTAAATCTGCAGAAGTTGCTGTAAACCTGTAATCAAGGCCTATTGTCATTAATTCCCAACTATTGATGTCACATATAATAATAGTCGTAAACTTTAGATAAAATCAGTTACTACAGTTTAGTACAGTACACTTGTCTCTGTATGTCCGTTTTGGGTAACAGCTTTATTTCTGCTCTACACTTTGTAACGTGTAGGTAAGGTCCCAGCTCCGATACCGGCTACAGTGACTGCAGGTGCCCCTACGGCTGCACGCGTCCTTCTCAAGCAGCGGTCAGAGGACCCGAGTATCGGTCGCAGCTCAGCCAGTACTGGGCTGGCGACAGGCAGCCCCACCAGCCCCAGTGAGGACGCCTCGGTCGTAGGGAGAGGAGGGGGAACTGCTGGAGGGGAGGCAGAGGACGACCACAGCGATAAGGGGACCTACACTATTGAACTGGAGAACAGGAACGCAGAGGAAGAGGAGGCCAGGCGCATGATAGACAAGGTAGGAGTGTTCAGAGATGTTAGCAACTATCTGCACCATGTAGCATCATTTCTGTTTCTCTACCTCACCCATGAGAATCATTTGTCCTGACTGCAACATCTTAATTCTGGCACGAGGAGATGCATTTGGAATTTTACCAAAATTGTTGAAAGATTGGACATTTTTTCTGTTGATTACTTTTTGCAGTTTAGATAATAGAGAAACAGAGAGATTTTCTCTTTTTTTCATGTTATACAAAGAGGACACTTATATTATGAATTGACTCCATAAACACTACCACCAGTTTGTAATAAAAAACACTTTGCTGAGCCCATCTGCTCTGCATAATAGTGCAACAACACACAGTTCCCTTTGAAGCTCATTCCCAGAGATGTGAGCAGTCACACACATAATACACTGTACTACACAACAGTGTAGTATTGTACTGCATCCTCCAGCTCTGTTTTCTGTTGCAATGTTACTGTTGTACATATTATGATACGGATGTAAGACTTACTAATATCACATTATTAATGTAATCACATATTGTGATTGTTCTTTTGCATTTCTTTATGTAGTTTAGATAACTGGCTGCAGTTGAGTAGACTTAAGTAGACTGTAAACTGCATGGAGCTGGGTAATTTTAGTCTGATTTGTAATTTATAAAGCATTGCCATCATTTGTGTTTATTCAGTACAATCATCTTAAAAGCCACTATAGTTTGCTACAAACTGAGTGAGAGTTTCTTGTTCTGCAAAAAACAGCAACATAATGCAACTCCCTTTGAATGGAGATTAACAAATGAACTATTATTTCTTTTTTACTGTTAGGTCTTTACGTTCAGATCACTCTAATCACCCCCAAAAAATGTGAAAACAAAAACATCTGCCTTCTTTGATTTTTTGTGACCATAAAGGTAGCATGTAGAATGACCATAGCATCATTTAAACTTACTCTGCAGTAACTCTAAAGAGAAGAATTTGACCAAGCACAAACCGACCAGAGCAAGGTTAATCGTCTCTTTATTGCCTGCTTCGTTGGCACTTTTAGGGTTAGCAAGTCCTTTGAGACTGGTCTGTGTTGTTGCCCCTAAAACAAAGCTGTCATCTCTCAGTTGCCTCGCTTGACCACCACTCCATCCTCTGTCCCATTGGTAGACCTAATGCTTCTGTAATAGCCCGTGGAGACTTTTTCCATCAAGCACTGCCCTGTTTTGTTAAATGATGCTCCGGGGAGGCTGAAAAGCCATCATCTGTTTCTTACTGCCGCCCCTGTTCTGTGGCACTGCAGTTTTTTATGGTCACAGAAACCATGTCCGATAGGAGCAAAGCAACAAACTTAGAAAGAGATGGTTTAATAATAGTTTCAGGGTGAGAAACTGAAAATAGTGGAAAAGCTGTGGCCGGGTTGGCCCAGTGGGTAGAACAGGCGCACATATACTTAGAGGTTTATGCCTCGATGCAGAGGTCCAGGGTTTGAGTCCGACCTGTGATGATTTCCTGCATGTCTTTCCCCCCCTCTCTCTCCCCTTTCTCACCTAGCTGTCCTATCAATTAAAGGTGGAAAAGCCCCCCCAAAAAACATCATTACAAGTAAAGTATAAATTAAAAAGACTTCCTTAAATAGGTAAAACAAAAGCAAGTAGTGCTAAAACTTTCTAGACAAGGTTCACTGCACTCTTTCATTGCCACCTACCAGTATTCAGAAGTTGGGACTTATTTATAGGAAGTTAAGTTGTTGCCAATAAAGGTTTATTACATAGACATAATTGAAACTTTACTAAATGACATCTTAAAGAGGCACATATCCCTGTAAGCGTTGTATACAGGAGTTATCTTAGGAGGAGCAGTGATTATAATTAGCGGGGTGTTTTTCTAGTCAGTGTTAGTCTGAGTCCATTACATTCAAAACTGGAAGTGTTGTTATGCTAATTCCTGTAATTAACTGACACACTAATTGGCACACTGCTCACAGTCTGTCCGCTCCCCTTTTCTCTACCCCTTTTGTAAAATGTGTGTGTGTGTGTGTGTGTGTGTGTGTGTGTGTGTGTGTGTGTGTGTGTGTGTGTGTGTGTGTGTGTGTGTGTGTGTGTGTGTGTGTGTGTGTGTGCTTTCTGTTCGTTGCCATGGTATTCAACGATCAAGTGCAGATTGGTGCTTTAATTCAACAGCATCTTCTTCTGTCTGTTCAGTTCACTTTTGTTCATCAAGAGAACTGAAGAATAATATTACCATAGTGTGCTACAGTACTTATATGCTAAGCATGCATACAGAGAAAAACTAATCGGAAAGAATGACAATACATACACATAATGCCGTAAGACTTGCCTGCATTATACAAAATACATACACAATTTGTCAGCTTTGGTTTCCTCTTGCTTTTTCAAACATTTGTAGGTGTTTGGTGTCCAGCAAAACCAGGACTCCTCTAGTCTGTCAGACCTGAAAGGAGAAGGAAAAGGAAAGGAGACAGGAGAGACGGGGAAAGAGGTAGAAAACTGCACTTTAACAGCTTATTTGTCTTTCACTTTCATGTTGTTCCTTTTTGTTCACATTTGGTTCACCCTTGTTGTCCCTCTCTTTCTCTGCCTGCCTTTATCTACCTCTCCTCATATGTTCACCTTTACACAAGTGTTCATTACTACAATAATGATGTTGCCCACTCATTCTTTGTTAATTCAATTTTGGTTATGTAAATCCCATTGTAAAAAATGACCTCTGACTCCCAATGTTTCATTATGCCTCTCAGACCAGGCTGAGCTTCATAGTGTGAGTCAAAGTCACTCCCATGGCTTGACAGCTCTACTCCCCTAGCCTGTTCATGGGAGCAGGCTAGTCCTCCCTGAGACTGACCTAGATCATACTCTGATGTGGAGAGACATGCTCGGCCCTCGAGGCAATTTCATAGGAGGAAGGAGACAGTGTCTATGAGCATTTTCTATCAAGTTTTTTATGCCATTCAGCTAGATGTCTCTAATAAAATGAGAAGCAGTTGTTAATCTTTTCTCAAAACCTTCTTGTACGATGACGGTGGTGTTGGTGTGGCAGATTAAAGCTTACAAGCAGACATATTGTGATATCCAAGTAAAATTGCAAGAAGAGAGAATTTGTCTTAATACCATACCCTTCATTCCTACAAACTAAATACTTTCCATCATCATGTATTACATTTCAGATGAACACATAAATGCTAATCTCACTCATGAGCTGCCCTGTATATGTTGTGCCACCAACAATTGACTGAACTGCTCTTTTTTCTTACTCCTGTTTCCTACTCTCTTGTTACCCCACCCCCGTCTTGTGTCCCCTCAGGCTCTTCCTAACGACTCAAGTTGGGTCTCTGAGTGGGCCAGTCTAGCTGCCAATCACACCAGGACAGACCCAGAGGGCTCAGGAGCAGAAACAGCTGCCTTCCTCCACAAAGAGAGAGGTACACAGTCACTGGATTCTCAGAGAATGAATAAGCCTAAATGAAATGTTGAGCTGAAGTGGAGAGTTTTTAAATACATTACCCTTAAAAGCATGTACAGTATAAAGCAGCACTAAGAATCACTTGAATGTGCTTTTAATTTATGTGGAGAAAAAAAAATCTTGCATCTCAGTTAAATTTGTCTTTTGTATTTTAGGAACTGATGCCTTTGAGTCCGGTGCCTCCCTCAGCAGAGGTGAATCCTCCTCCAGTCTGACTGACCGTAAGCGCAGGACCCTCCCCCAGCTCCCTGTGGATGATCCCCGGGCTAAATCCAGCACCAAAGCTCTTGGACTGAGGTCCGAGATTGGGGAGAAACAGGACACTGAACCCCAGGAGAAAGAGAACAAGGGAGACGGGGAGTCCCCAACTCCCATGAGGGACAGTGAGATGACCAGTAAACGTAAACAAAGCTCCACCTCCTCTCCATCCAAGGCTGCTGTCCGGTCCTCTGGCAGCACTGAGCGGAGGAAGAAGTCTGAGGAGAGGAAAGGAGCAGGGGAAGTAGGAGAGAAGTCTGGGAAGCCTCTAGTGCGCCAGGGCAGCTTCACAATTGAGAAGCCCAGCGCTAATGTCCCTGCAGAGCTCATCCCACGCATCAATAGAGGGGGCGGTGGGCGCGAGCGCAGTGACTCTGTGGGCAGCATGGATACTGCGACGCTCCTGAAGGACACTGAAGCTGTCATGGCATTCCTGGAGGCCAAACTAAGAGATGAAAACAAACTAGACCAGAAAAGTGGTAAAACTGGCGTCCCTCCTCGGACTGACTCCATCTCTCCTGAGTCAGATGTTGACACGGCCAGCACAGCTAGTCATGTGGCTGGAGAGGCAGAGAGAAAAACGATAGCTGGCGGCGAACATAAACCACGTTCCTTCAGCAGCATGCACCGGGAGAAGAGCAACATGAGCACAGCTTCCAGGACCAGTGTCTCTAACGCAAGTGCCCGTGACCGCTTGGAGAGGAAGACTAAAACAAGAACTGCGGAAGCAAGCCGGACTGATGCACGGCGCTCTGTTCAGCCATCCTCTGCCTCCTCCAGAGCACGCCAGCCTTCTCTAGATCTCACTGATGATGACCAGACATCTTCCTTCCCCATCTCTGACATCCTCTCCTCAGACCAGGAGACCTACTCTGGACCTTTGGGGCGCTCATTACACGGACGTGGCTCAGATGATGTTCTTCATTCCAAACTTGATAGCCGGTCTGCTAAAACCTCCAAAACCAGGAGCAGTGTCCAGGCAGCCACAACCTCCTCTCTGAGCAAGCAGGCCTCATTGCCTCAGCCACGGCCCACAAGAGCCTCCCTTCTTCGCCGGGCCCGGCTGGGGGACACCTCTGACACGGATCTAGCTGATGCAGACAGGGTGTCTGTGGCTTCTGAGGTGTCCACCACCAGCTCCACCTCGAGGCCGCCATCTGGTCGAAAGGGGCCGTCACGACTTGACATGCTGGCTCAGCCGCGTAGGACCCGTCTGGGCTCCATCTCAGCTCGCAGTGACTCAGAGTGTACAGTGACGCGGAGCTCCACCTCTTCACCCCGTCTGTCAGCTGAGACTGCTCTGCGTCTGGGCCTGCGCTCATCAACACCAACGGAGAACAGACTGACACCCAGGATGAGGGCCAACAGCGTATCCAAACTGAATGAGGTCAAGAGTAAAACCACTACATCTGGATACTGCTCGCCCACAGGTGAGCACATCAACTGGATGCCTCATTTCTGGTTTATTCTGGTTTTCTCATGAATGCATTTTTTTTTCAATTGTCCGTCAAGGTTTCTTATTATATCATTTCTGTTCTTCAAAAAATAATGCGCTGTATGGATCAAGTTCACAATGTCTCTACACCATAGCATACCTCAGTGTGTAAACATTTGTCTGTAAATATTTTCGCTGTGTTGTGTCAAACTTGTGCGTTGGTTGTTATCATCCAGAGAGCTCTCAGCCCGAACCTGAGGGTGGTGATGGAGAGGAAGAGCTGATGGGTACTGTACCAGAACTGTAGAGCCTTGGTGTGTGTGTGTGTGTGTGTCTGTCTGTCTGTCTGTCTGTCTGTCTGTCTGTGTGTGTGTGTGTGTGTGTGTGTGTGTGTGTGTGTGTGTGTGTGTGTGTGTGTGTGTGTGTGTGTGGTGTGTGTCAGACCTGGGTCACAGCAATAGAAGCCGCTCAATTCATGTAAAGTCCTTTGTTAGGCAACATACACACTTGGATATTTTACATTTAGATTCAGATTTAAATTTTACAATAAAATTCTAAATTTGTTGAAAATACTTTTCTAGATTTTTTTCAGAATTTAAAAGTGTAGTTTGTAGTGTTAGTACATCACATAAAGACATTTCAGTGAGTAAAGTTGAAGTACGGTGACCCAGCTCTAGCATATGTTGCCTTTGTGCCCTCCCCCCCCTGACATTCATCAAGTGATGCTGTGATGAAGACCCCAATGCTCTACTCACAGTCTGTTAAAATGTTTTACAACATTGGAGTTTAAACTTCAAAACCCATGAGCAAATGGTTTTGGAATAGTGCTCCACCTTGTGGAGATTTGTATTCATGACACTTCCACTTTGTCCCATTTTACCCTTGAAAGACTGATAGAGCATGGTGTTGTCTCATCATGGCGCAGCAGCGTTAATGCAGCCTGTGTGTGTGACCATTCTGAAGCAGCTTTACATATCCCTGGCTCTATCAAGGTGTTATGTAACTTGGTTGGATGCTTCTGTCGGCTGCCTGGGGTGGGAAGCTTTTAGATAATTCAAGTAGTTTATTCTTTTGCTGCTGTCTCTGTTGTTTTAAATGCGGTTTGATCAATGCAAAAACATTCCTGTGTAACAACAACTTAACAAACTAAGATTAAAAAAAAAAAAAATCAAATGCTTTGCTTCACCAATCTATTATTCACACGCCCTCATTTTTTATTTTAGTTTCAGAAGGATGAACATTGCATAGAATAACATGTTATTGGACCTGAAACTTCACTTTGTAAAATAAAGTTTATCTACATTTGTTTATGGCCATAATCAAAAAGACCCCTACTCCTCCATGATCTACTACTTGCATAATATTTGAATTATGTCCGCAGGATCAGCTGATGGCTGCGTCAGTAACAAAGCCTCTCGTGTTCACAAGCTCATTTATTAACCTCATGAGTAACAAATGTCAAATATCTATGACTAAATGTATTGCCCTTTCCATTACCTTGACAGTGTCCAGTAGCAGCAGGTGGAGACGTCTGCCGCCTGAGTACGGCTCCACCTCAGAGGAGGAGTTTGGCTCCAACAGGAATTCTCCGAAGCACGGAGGACGCTCCCACATGCGGCCTCATCACCTTGCCCCACACCGCAGCTCGAGACTTAGCACCACCGCGAGCCCAGGCTCCGGTGTGGTGACGGGTCCGGGTGGAGGGGCAATCAAACACCGCATGAAAGAGCAAGAGGAGTACATCAAGGACTGGACAGCACACAGCGAGGAGATAGCAAGGTATTGATCTGCACCTCTCTATATAAGACTAATAAAATAACTTAATCTTTCATGAATCTATGTAATGTTTTATTAAGATTATGGTAATGCAATGTTTATTAAGAGCCTTTAATGGCTTAACTTTTATCTTGATGTGTATGTGATTAAAGGTTCTTGTGTATGCAAGTGGCATGTGTTCATAAAAATGTCTAAAGAACTCCTCCATGTGTCTGATGGTTAACAGGTTATTCCCCTGTGTGCGCAGGATCAGCCAGGACCTGGCTAAGGACTTGGCTATCTTGGCCCGTGAGATCCACGATGTGGCTGGCGAGATCGACTCGGTCAGCTCATCTGGCACGGCACCCAGCACCACCGTCAGCACCGCCGCCACCACCCCGGGATCGGCCATCGACACCCGGGAAGAGGTAGGCCCTGCACGTCCCACGCAGCCGGACATACAGGAGAGCATGAGAAAGGTGCCCGTTTTTCTTCTTCTATCATTTCCTCACTGTGTGTGCTTCCATTGTGCCTTTGCCATCCCTCCTTTGTCGTTTCTTTGATTAAAAAAAAGGCCTGTCTGTTGCTTTGTAGCTACTGTAGGTATTCATTTATATTCTGCTCCACTTCCATTCCTGTATTATTTTTGCCATTATAGGATTGACCTATTACGTACTATAAGACTATTAACATACTATAGGACTAAATCTGACTTTTTTGGCACTTAAAATTTTATAGCTGCTTAGCTCTCCCTGACAGAGTTCCTAATTCCTTCATTTCTAACAAATCTCAATTTAACTCTGTCAAACAAAGATGGAATAACACTGTGAGAAATTTCTGCAAGTTTTTGAATTTTATTTCACTCTCACTTCTACATTTCTCTTCGTCCTTGCCCAGTTGGTGGATCGGGTGTTTGATGAGAGCCTCAACTTCAAGAAGATTCCGCCTGTGATTACAACCAATAAGGCGCCAGAGATCAACGGCAAGCCAGTGGAGCTCCGCCCCCGTGCCCCTGACAGTCTGGAGCCCCGAGCTCTGAGGAGACGCACCTGGAACCGAGAGGAGGTGAGAAGCAACGCAGAGAGCATGACATCAAAAATATACCAACATGGAGGCTTTCACAAGAACACTCTTTAGCAATCACCTTCAGGTTGTCATATGTCAAACGTATTTTCTTTTCCTCTGTGTATTCAGGCAGTGTTGGACAGCCTGCTGCTCAATTCCGTTTCTCAGCTGTCCACCAAGATAAGACACTCTATCGACAAAACAGCAGGAAAAATCAGGTAATTGTACTTTGTGATATTATAACCATCTGTAAGTTTGTAAGTATCTATCCATCAGTGTGTCATTGTACTTCTTTGTTTACACTGCGAATCAACATGGGTCCTGTTGTTATTTTTCTCAAGGATATTGTTTAAAGATAAGGACAGGAACTGGGAGGAAATTGAGAGTAAACTGCGATCGGAGAGTGACATTCCACTCCTGAAAACCTCCAACAAGGTACAGAAACCGATCTGTCTGAGTAATATTTGATGACAAGAAAAGTGTAGTATTATTGGGAGCTAATAGTTTGTTTGTTTTTTCCTCTCTGAAGGAAATCTCCTCAATTCTGCTTGAACTGAAGCGAGTTGAGAAGCAGCTTCAAGGTAAAGACACATATATACACACCCCCAGTATATATTAATAGTAGTACTAATAACAAATTTGACATTACCTGGACTAAAACACACTTGAACAAGCTGTTGTATACAGTTATGGGTATTTTTATAATCTCATTTTGTTTATTTGCATTCTAGGATAAAGGAGAGCATGAATATTGAAGGGGGAAATAAGCAAAAGTAGAGACAAAAACTAAAGCTTTGAACACTTGGCTTCAAATCGGAAGTATTTCTCTATAATGTAAAATATTCCTGACTAAATAAACAACAATTAAAGTAAAGAAAACATCTTCACTTATTACTTATCAAGAGTTTGAGTAACACTCATACACTAGTAATAAACCAACTAAGAAAATAGGTTTTCAGAGCCTTTATTACAAACCAAGCTCTAAAGTTTATTTTAGCTGTGAATATATACATTGACTTTAAAACCAATTTCTCCACACATTGATTATCTCCCTGTTTCTTTCCCAGTGATCAATGTGATGGTAGACCCAGATGGGACTCTGGACGCCCTGGCCAGCCTCGGCCTGACCAGCCCTACCACACCTACCAAGCCCCAAACCGCCAAAACAACTTCCCCATCTGCCACCAGCCCTGGGTCTGCGCCCCCAGCCAAAGAATCACTGCCGGAGATCCTTGCTGGGCCTGGAGGCTCAGCAGCCTCGGCCAGGGTTCATGCTCCCCGCGCCAGCCCAGAGGAGACTGCTCGGGACCCCAGCGCGAGTCTCGGGTTAACAGGAGTCGGAGGACTGCCCTTCAACCGCATGCGGCCGAACGGAGAGGAGGCCATCGCACAGAAGTGAACAGAAAGTTTCCCTGAAATCAATGTTACGTGAATAAACATGAGTCTCGATTGCAGTGCAGGTAGCTGGTGACCAGTTTTCACAAATAAGAAGCAGGTGTGGAAACATTTAAACCATTGCCATTGTGCTGACTACACCAGTAGATTATGGATATAATATAAAAACAATGTAGCTAGTATTACCAGACCTGGAGGAAATGAAGTGCTTCAACTGACCTAAACCCCCTGCTTATGCGTCATGAATATTCCCTTGAACAGAAATTCACCCATGAATGATTTGGATAGTCATTTTTATCAGCTTTTCAACTTAAAACTGTTCATGCTTACTGGCCAACCTGGCTTCCTGACGGACTGAAGGCTGCCTGGCTGCTCTCTCAGTGGACAGATTCTCTGTGGTTGTACAGTCTCCACTCTCCTCCAGTCTTCTCCTCTTGCCTTCTCCATGTGTCTGGACCCTACCTACACTAAAGGACATGCCTTAAAACACATCCTCAAAAGTAGCAGCCCCTGCCCCCTCAAATAATATACAGAAGCAACTAAGACTTTAATACAGTACTTTCAGACAACCAGAATGCATTGTAAAATAACACTTGCAAAATATGTTCTATGGACACTATAACTTAAATACAGCACACTGCAGTTATTTATCAGCTCTTGTTCAGCAGCCTTAAGTAACCACCCTGACAAACCGCACAGTCATACAGACATTAGTTATGCCTGAAACTGTTCACAAATCAAGCAGAATTGCAGATGTTTTAGATGTCATTACTCTAACCGTCCATCGATGCCTCTCTGAAACTGACTATGTTAAAAAAGGAATTGTAGAGCCCATTTCTGTGCTCACTTATTTCTACTTTACCCATTATGTTTGACTTTTTTCCTCCCTCCATTTCTCTCCCCAGTAGTTGGAAAAAGTGTCACTCTAATAGCATGTGCAAGACAGAGCTTAGAGCTTTCTTCCTGCAAGTTGGTGTCTGTGTTGATCTTACTAATACTGAATGGTAGTTTTACACGATAATAACAGCCTTTGGGAAACCAATGATCATTTTCAGATAAATTAATCACTTACCAAAGTTAACAAGTTTATGACATTGTCATTTTCAAACAGTTGAGCCATCTTGAAATTCGTGTTGTGCAAAAGCCTGAGACTCTGTATTTATCTTATAAGTCTCTCCTTCCTCTGCAATTCACCCTTTTTCTCTGAATGTCAAGACGATTATTAGTTTATTTATTATAATAAAAACCCGTTTTGCTACAGTACATCCACCTAAGTGTTTTATGATTTCCAATTGGCTTTTTTCTACTTTTTGCAGTCACAGGTGATGTGATATGTCTTTAAACTAGCAAAGATGATCAAAGAAATTAACAGTTTAAACTAAATATTTTTTATAATATTTAGATACTGGTATTGTAGATATTGTAGACCTTTCCTTTTTAATGCTTTGAATCCCCTAACAGTAAATTTCAATTTCTTTTTCTATCACTGCTGGAATTGGTTTTAGTTAACGTCTTGTTAAAAAGAACACGGGCAACTAACAAGGAGGCCTTTTGTGGTTGAAAATGTGTCTTTGAGGAACGTCAGTGAGTAGAAATGAACATGAACAACATTGAAAATAAGCTCCCCATCTATTTCATGAATTTTTGCTCGTAATGTGGCTTCATATCAGTGTACTGTATATACAGTGGTGGGGTTCCAGCATACTGATACTGTAGAATTGCAGAGACAGTATAGTTAACCTTTCTTATTGACTTTGCTGCTTTTCTAGTTACTTAATGGGGACTAACCATTTTCTGAATCTCTCTCTTTAGGGTATAGTCTGTGTTCTAGAGTAAGATTACTTAAACTTGAAGGCAGTGTATTAGTACTTAGATACTCTTGCAATAGTGAATTTAGGTACCAGAATACAGTACATGTTCATTTCCTTCTCTCTATACTGTACAATGTTTTTTAATGCCTCAAAGTGCCCATTTTGACTATAGAAGGGCATTGATTAAAAGAACAGAAAATTACATAGTTGTCTAAAAGATTTCTCTTATTTTGCAAATCAGATTGTAGTGTTTTTCATACAGACGTAGTAAAGAAGCAGCGAAAGGCTGCATCAAATGTCAAATGGTTTAACAGAGAATGATATTAGAAGTGACTGCCTTGCCTCTCTGGAACTGTTCTTTCTGTACAAACGAAGCCTCTAATCTCTAAAAATGTTTCTTTTTTTCCTCCCCCGTTTTATCAAAAGAAATGAAATTAGGGGACTGTGAATGCTAGGTACATGTTTATTTTTTAATTCTACGTGTCATCTAATCAGTGTTCTTTGTCATTTTTGTAAAGAAAAAACACCATTTTATTTATTTTTTGTTTAATATTTTGTGGACGTTTCATGCATTTTATATTTGTTCCACTATCTGCATTGTTTCTTACTGTTAATAAAACAGAGCCATTCACTTGTTTATCTATTTTCATTTTACTGGGAATGAAACTGGACTGACTTCAGATTATAATTTCTATGGGATTCTGCTTTTGAAAACTGAACTTTGTCTTTGTACACAGGCAACTGACAGACAAGTGCCCTAGATGTTCAAACAAAGAAAATGCAAAGGGTTAATTCAGATTGAATTAACATAATTCTTACTGAATAAAAGTAGACCTGTCTAATCTCTGGATACAGAGACTATAAATGTGGTATTACATACTGTGCATATTCAGACTACAGCGTCAGCTAAATGCTGTGCTTAGTACTTAATGGATGACTGATGAAAAACTTGTTATGCGAGACCTACAGCAGCGATTTCGGCAAGTCTCTTACTGCAGACACCATACTGTACACAAACCCATAATTTCCCATCTTCAACTGCCATGATTAGATTTCTCCTCACAACTGCAGCAGCAGGCCAAATCGGTCTCTCACTTATATGCTTGCAACGGCACTGAGAGAAAGAGCAGTGGTGCTTGAAATCCCAACAGTACTAAAAAATAAGCAACACATTTAAATTGTTTTCATATCTCAAAAAAACCTTGTTTGAGGAATTTTAGATAAAGACAAACACCACTGTTGTTGTGAAGTGCTTTTTTTTTATTACCATTGATGAATTAGCAGGTTTTGTTTGGCTCTTATTTCCCATGACAAACTGGTTTAGTTGAAATTGAACAGTACTGGTTGTCAGACAACAGACGTGACCACTGATGGCAGGGTGGTCTGTGTTGGAAGATGGAGGTTAGCCGGGGGGCCATGCCATCATGCGTCCACCCAGGACATGGATGTGGATATGGTAGACCGACTGGCCTCCATCTGGCCCATCATTGATGACAATTCTGTAGCCTTTAGGCAGGCCTGCTTCTTGAGCACACTTCTTCGCAACTAGCAACAAGTGGCCCAACAACTAAGAGACAGAGAGAGAATTAATGAAAGACACTTAAGTGAAAATGCATCCATGAATGTATAAGCAGACAGCAGATGGATTACAATACAGTGTTCAGAGACAGTAACTGTCCAGACAAGCAATAAGTTGTGTATGGGTTTCCATCTAGTGGTCACTGTTGTTGGACAAATCACTGAAAGTGGGAATAAGCAATGTTACAGTCTATCATAAAAGCTAGGTCATTCAAATCATACTTACTGCAGCATCACTATCCTCCGCCTGTGACAGTTGAACAATTGGCTTTTTGGGGACAACGAGGATGTGAGTAGGAGCTTGAGGTGAAATATCAGGGAAGGCCACACACTGAAAAACAAATGAAGAATAAGAATTTAGCCTGTGCAGACAGCTGTGGCGTTGGTTTACACAGAGTTACCAGAAAATTAGAAACATTTAATGCAATAAATGCTACCACAATTTGTATTGTGATTTCCACTTTAGTTATTTATCGGTTTGATGATGTTTTATTATTCTGTTCAAAGATGTTGCTAATATGTTGTCCACCTCATTTACTGTACGCATATGGAATTTCTCTGCACCACGACTTGTTATTTAAAGATAGTCCGTTCTAGCTGAAATGACCTCATGAATTCTTGGAAATTACATATCGGCAATAAATAAATGTTAATTATAGGATATGGCTTTATTTAAAGCTGATATAAGTCATTAGTGACAGTATTAGTGAATCTTTGTGTTGCATTTTAAGGTCTCAGAAGGTGCCACAATTTTACCCATTTAGAAAATGAAGGGAATCAGCCATAGCTTTTTACATGGGGAGTAAGCGGTTTAAATGATGTAAAGCCTGTAAGGGAAGAGTGAACCAATACTCAAGGTGTAACGTTAGTTTTATAAGCACAGAGTCGGAACCACATATACATTGTTTTAATCGCCACTGCATAAACACAACACAAATTGCAATGAAGCCTGTTTGACAGGTGGTGGTGTTTTTCGCTGTGAATCGACATCACACATCGTTGTGAATGTCTATCAACACATAAATGCTCACGCAGTGGCTAAATATTAAAATGATTTGCTGGAGTAGCAGGCAGGCAAGTGGACCTTTTCGCACCTTGGTAAAAAGCCACCAGTCTGCAGATGCCAAGTGGCAGCAAATGCAACATGAGTAGACATTCAGAACAAAAACTAAACCATGGATAGAAGCCTACTGTCCTAAAGCACAATTTTTGCACATCCGGTTTTGGTTTGGTTTTATTCTGTGATGTGAGGACCTACCTAGCTACGCATAACACACATTCACAAAATTGCAGTAAAGTAACGTTAGCAGTGTTGACGCGGAGCTAACGTTAGCTTCACGTCACCTGCAAGAAGTGTGCCTTCTTGCACGCAAAGTGTGTTTATGAGTGAAAATATTGAATGCATACCTGGTCATCTTCATAGAGAAGTTTGGCAGGAATCTCTTTGCGTATGATTTTTCCAAATATTGTGTCACCGCCAGGCTTGGCAGCCTGAGCTTTTGCCATTTCATCAGCCATGTTGGCGCATATAGCCGCCAGTCGGTCAGCGCAGCTTTTGGTTGTGTGAAACTACAGCGAACGCTCATTGGCTACAAAACACGTCATTTTATAACCTTTAATGATTGGTCGTTTGTAGTACTGGTACTTCCCTTCCTTGCCTCTAAACCGGAAGTGAGCTAAATAAATCAAGATGGGGACTCGTTTGAAGGTGAGAAAGGGAATATGGTCATGCTTTATAAAAATAACATCATTTAAACAATGTTTTCTTTACGTTTCTTTAGCTGATTTCATTATAAAAACATATGTTTGCATGTTCTAGGAAGTAGATCGCTAAAATGGCAGGAAAGCGTTCGTCACAGCTGCTACAGTTCAACTAACAAGGTCCTGATGTTGTTAAAAGCTGAATGTCTGTATATGCAGGTCCTAAGCACGTTTAAAGCACTGCACAGAACAAGGATAGCTGTATTCAAAGAGGATGACAGAGCACTGAAAGGTCAGTTATATAGTGTGTTGGTTTGAGTCACAGTAGCAGACTATCTGGGGCTATATCTTTGTTGGATGTTTACAGTAGATAACTTAATACATGCTCTGTAGCATAAATGCAAAAGTATGTTTCTTTTTCCCCCCACAAAGCTGCAAGATTAAAGATCAACGAGGAGTTCCGGAAAAACAAAAATGAAACGTCAGACGAAAACATTAAGAAGGTACAGTGCGAGTGCAAGTAAAATGGTTTGTTTATATAGGTTGCATATTTCTTTTGGCTGCATGCATTTGCATATGCATTTAAATAAGTGTGTGGATATGCTACCGTATTCTGTTGTCTTTTCTCTGGAATCATGGATTGTTTACTGAATAGGTCTCCCCTACACATACCCAGGGCCCCAAAGAGTCAGGAGGCCCCTAGACCAGGGCCTGAAGTGACATTTCTTGTTGAAAAGTCCAAGACTTCCGTCCAAAGTAGCAAAATCCTGATCACGTTTTGTTCCTAATCCTGATTCAACTCCTTTCATATTGAGTATCTTCAGATGCAAAGTCCGATCCAATGGATTATTTGGATATTGAATATAAGAATATTTTTTAATTTAGCTACACAGCAGTAAGCATACAGTAAAGTAACATGTTTTAAAGCTGATCATAGAAGAATATCTCTGCATTACAAGTGGCATTTTAAGGAACACGCTGACTTATTGGGACTTTAGCTTATTCACCGTATCCCCCAGAGTTCGATAAGTCCGTACAGACCCTTCTCATCTCCGTGCGTGTCGTAACTCTGTCTGACGCACCCACCGCTAGCCTAGCTTAGCACAGATCCTGGAGGTAACCGGCTCCATCTAGCCTACCGCTCCCAATAAGTGACAAAATAACGCCAACATTTTCCTATTTACATGTTGTGATTTGTATAGTCACAGCGTGTACAAATAACAAGGTCACATGAGACAATAAAGCCATCTAGAGTTATGTAAAACAAACCTGAAAAGCACCATTGTTACTCTCTACTCCTCACCACGGGGCTTCTCAGGTGCAGCGAGCAAATCACTCAGCCCAAGTAGCAGAAAAACAGCAAACGATTGCAGTGCGCTCCAACACAGCGGCTCCTGTCTCTCGCGGTAAGTTGCTTGATACTAGAATCTGACAATTAAAAAAGAAAGAGCTGCACTATCTTGGAGGAGAGATCTGCTGAGGCAGCATTGCAAAGGGTTTAGAAAGCATCTCCAGCTTCATCAAATACTGAAGTTCAGGTGCCGTTTTCAAGCACAGCAGCACTTTTCTGTCAATGCTCATTGCCCTTCTGCTTTTACAGATGATCAAAATGGGCTCAGATGTGGAAGCTGTTCTTCGAGAGGGCGTGCTACAAATGGAACATGTTGGAGATAAGAAACTCAGTATGTTTCTCCTGTCTTTTTCTAAAATGTAGTACCATGCTAGAAAATAATGTACAATACACAACAGGAATTTTGACTTCTCTCTGACTTATTACATTTGAATATTTCCAAATAATATGTACTTGCTGCATTTATTTACTCTCTTTTTCCCTTTTAGTGCTTCGACCGAGAGAGAGCCTTCTACTTGAAAATGTACCCTATTGTGACCAGCCCAGGAAAAAGTCATGACAGATAAACAAAAAAGAGACTTACTATCATCCAGAATCTCCTGTCTACATTTTAAAGGATTTAACCCAAAACAAAGTTTCAACTTGTTCAGGCTCTTTTGAACAAAGACCATTTCAAAGATCATCGCTGAATGGAGAGATATGCCTTGTTTTTGACTCACTGAAGATCTCTGCTGTTCTGCTTTCAGAAATCTAGGCTGTAAACTGGATGCTCTAATTTCATGTACAGTATTTTGTCAAATGTAATTTAAGTTAGTTTTCATTTGATTTGTGAAGCCTTCTCTCTTTTCAGTAGCTTATAATTTAGCGGAACTTGTAGTTACTGTGTTGCTTCTGAAAATGTTTGTGTTCTGATTAAAGAGGAGTATTCACAGACTGTCTCCGGTTTAATTTATTATTCAAATCTCTATAAACGATAGATGGATCTAACATGAAGGTGGTCACCGCTCAGGGCAAAGACCACGACAACTCCCCAGAAAATGCATGGCTGCAATAGCTGTCAGGGTCCACCTAGCGCTGTGGAGGAAGGTCTGGCAATGTGAGACTAGGGTCCAGCATAATCAATTATCACATTTTATTTGATTGGTTGGTTGTTTGTATTTGTCCCCGAGTGTGAAATGTATGTGACAAAGTTGTGATAAAGGAGTAAAGGGTGAAATTTGTATTTATTTTATAAACAGACCTGTATCTTAAGACGTGTTTGGCGTGTAACAGATAGCGGAAGAAACCCAGGGATACAAAATAGAATACAGGGCAATTTGTATTTTCATGGGACCGACACAGTCTATTCTTTTTCTTTTCATTGGACCCACACAGGCTAACAACTATACTGAGATTTCATGTTTATAAATATAAGTGTCTTGTGTGCCCTGGATTTTGCACATATATAGTGTAGTCTGAACCTGAAGGAAGTACTACTACAGTATAGAATAGAGTTGATATTTTACAACAGACACCCAATTTACGAACATATTAAGACCGCTATAAAAGTCTATGAAGCAAAAAAGTCTTACATGTACTTTGTTCTGATCGGGTTCTGTACAGCCTATGGTGTTGATGTAGCCAGTAGCTTGACTGTCTCAACAAAGGCACTACATTTCCCACAATGCTCATTAAGTTGTAGGAAATTATTACATCATCAAAGTGTGCCGTTACTCTGGCAACGTTTGGTTTCTTTTGGTTGTAGCCGTTTAGCTGGCCTGTGAAGTTGTCAAAGATTGTAAAACATATTCAATTTAATGCCAAAAATAAGGTGAGAATCGGTTTGTATACCCGTTTTGATACTTCTTAACATAATCACAGACATGTTTTTTCGAACAACGAGTCGCTTTTGTCTTGTATTTGTCAGTTCAGACACGCTATGGGAGCAAGCTGCGGCGGAGGTCCACAGGCGGGAGGCTGAGGGTGGGGGGGAGGACGGAGGAGAGACGGTCAGCGAGAGGACCGTGTTTCTGATGGGGAGCAAGGCCGGGGTATGTTCACCGTCGTGCCAGACTTTTCGTGCTAAACAGCACATGTATTACTTTCTAATGGAAAGCACTCTTTTCTTGTTACTAGCTAACTTAGCTACAGAAGTTATAGCTAGTAAGCTCAACTTTGCTTTTTTCAGGGTAAAACGTCCATTCTCCTTAGATGCCTCGACAGGTGAGAGTATGTGTGTGGTCTTAACTCTCATCTCAAAATGATCAAATCTAGCCTCATGATAACATATTCTGTATGCAGACTAGGGCTGGGCGATATGGAGAAAATCAAATATCAAGATATTTCTGACCAAATACCTCAATATCGATACCGCAACGATATTGAAGTGTTGACTATTGGTGCTTTCACAAAATATTTACCCAATGAGACTTTTGGTAAATAATCATGTATAATGTGGATATAATGACTAAGTGGGTAAAGGCAAATAATAGAACAGTTACAACAGTCTGGTAAGTTCAGAAAATGACATCACTTTATGGTAATGCAGCCTTTAAAACCAGGAAAAGACAACACTTATGCCATATTACGATATTACGATATCCAAAATCTAAGACGATATCTAGTCTCATATCACGATATTGATATAATATCGATATATGGCCAAACGCAAACCTGATTTTGGAGTCACTTTTATCACTTCTCTGGATATTGTGTTGATAAATTAATCAGAAATCAGGAAATAACTCCTCTTAATGCTCAGCCCAGCCATACACCTGTCTTCACTATGGGCCTCTGCGTTACATGCCTTTTTGGCACACCTAAATGTTTTGTTATCCACCAGGGATGAACCATCTAAGCCAACTCTAGCACTGGAGTACACTTTCGGAAGACGGGCCCGAGGACACAACACAGTAAGAAAGCCCTTTGGTCTTAGACATTTTAGACTCTTGCTCCCCCCTAAAAAATGGAGTAAAACACACAATTGATAATCCTGATATGTTGTGACCTCCTCAAACTTTGTATGTTTTTCATTTAGATTGATAAGAATGAGCTGTGTGAAAAGATATCCCTTGTAAAGAGCTAAATAAGACTACATTCATTCACCACAGCTCCAGCACTATTGAGCGTATTGAGCACAATGTACAAGGCTCACTATGAGAGTTGGTGTTGTTTATGTGACATGATATACTATGTACCCAAACCTATTGGTTCTCTATTACTCCAGTAAATACCTTTCTTGAAAATGTAGTATATGTGTACAATTGCACATAGCATGTAACTTGTAATGAGATGGTGTGATAGTCTGATTGATAGTCTGGTGGTTTCATCTTTCAGCCCAAAGACATAGCCCACCTATGGGAGCTAGGAGGAGGGACCTCTTTGTCAGACTTGGTACAGATCCCCATCACTCCTGTCAGCATCAGGTAGATCACTTACATACATTCCTTAGGTCTTGTTGTTTCTTTCACAGTTTACTGTTTTAAAGTAAGGGGCAGTGTTTGGCATGTTCTGAATGTGATTATTATGTATGTGTTCTATAGACTATTGAATGTGTATCATTAGAAATCAGTATGGTTTGAACAGCAGTGTCATGCCAGTAAAGGAAGGGGGTTTTCACCTTCACCAACATCTTCTTTTATATATCCTGCCAGAGTACATAGTCCAACCTGTATTTTCCCAGGTCTCTCTCTGTCATCCTCATTCTGGACCTGTCCAAACCCAACGCCCTGTGGGTAACCATGGAAAAGCTGCTTCAGGCAACACAAGCTCAGTTGGAGAAAGTCTCCTCCCAGGCACAACAAGCACAGAAAGCCAAACCTGGAGCCAAACATCATATGCCTGTCCGCTCAGCAGCACGCGTGTTACCTAAAGACTATCCTGTAAGACCTCAGCCCATTATATCAGCATAATCTTTTCTTCAGTCCAGGGCAACATATGATAGCATATTTGAAGAAGTTTTCAAATGCATGATGAACTACCTGAGAAATGCTTATGTCTCAGGCTCATGGAAAATGCTAAATATCACAAATGTGTAAAGACTAATCCTAAAAAACTAAACCAACATGGTGAAAAACAACTATTTTGATAACAGAAGGAAAGTTCACCGAATCTCCAGTGTAGACAAAGTCGAAATAAGATGTGTAAGGCTTTTTGTTTGTAGATGAAAGGTGATTACATTTTTGTCCAGTGCAGACGTAAGATGTAAGATGTACATGTATCCTGAGTTAACTGTGACTTTGTCAACAGGACAGAGAGCTGATCAGTCCCTTTCCTGTTCCTCTGCTCATCATCGGCAGCAAATATGACACCTTTCAGGTAAAACACGTGCTTCAACCTAAATGTTACCTTACCTATTTAGGTGGTCTAGTGGTGGCTTAATTGCATACGGTTTATGATATTTGAAATGTTTGTTATCTGTACAACTTAAAAGTTTTTTAGGCAGAGAAGTTGTTAAAATGTTTGGTTTGTTATAGTCACAGTTACATTGGTGTAACTTCTTGGATCCTGGTATGATTTGTGTAACACATTACTGAATGAGAGTATATTTTGCATCCGTGTTGCAGGAATTTGACTCTGACAAGAGGAAAGTGGTTAGTAAAACACTGCGTTTTGTTGCCCACTACTACGCAGCCTCTCTTATTGTAAGTTTGGTTTGACCATACATGCGATGCAAAATTTTTTTGCTTTGTCTTACCATTGAATTTTTCCATTCTATCGACTGTTTCTGATCCACTTTTCTTTGATGTGCCTAATCTTTTCATCAGTTCACTAGCATCAAGACAGAAAGCCTAATGTCAAAAACCAAGAGCTTCTTCTCCCACCTGGCCTTCGGTCTGGACAGAGGGTGAGGAAGTTAACACAGCATTGTACTCCAAAAAGTAGTGCTATTTAATTCTTTGGTTTTATTTCAATTTGTTTGAAATAATCATAATACATTTTTTTTTTTTTTAATGTGATCAGGAAAAGTGTGTCCTGTGACTCTTCCAAGCCTCTCATTGTTCCAGCAGGCTATGACTCCTTTAGCCAAATAGGTGAGCACAGCACCACTTGGTGGCCAAAAGCAGTAATGCATTTAAATGGAATTAAAATGCAATTGCTGTGCTGTGTTGTTAGACATACGCCTGATTTAAAGCCACCTTCTGCCTTGATATTCGGTGACATGAACAGAATTGTGTGATATTGTGTTTAAAATAATGCTCCTATTACTTTAGGTTCCCCTCCTACTACTGATATAGACATTACTACTCTGCATGCTAAAAACCCAAAGGACCTCTGGAAGAAAGTCTACGAGCGTGTCTTCCCCCAAGAGGTAGTTCAGTCACTGGTAGCACATTATTTTGTATTAGTATTGAAAAAAAAGGAAACTGATGTAGCCTCTGATCTTTAAAAAAAGTAAAACACCCTCTCACTGAACAATCATATTCACATCATTCTTTTTTATAAATATGCATGTTTACAAGAACAAGGATGTCTGTAAACGGTCAATTTATAATCTTTTACTGTCCATCTAACTGACTTTGTCTTTGCAGAATACCAGTGAGCAAAGGGAACTAAAGGATCCAGCCAAAGACCCACAGTACAGTGAGCCTCAGATTGATGCCATGAGAGCCCAAAAAGACCAGGTAACACATCTTGACCAATCACATGCATGCATTGTACTACTTTATAAATGCACAGTTGTTAATACTATGACAAATCACATTATTCACCTCTGATTCTGGACAGACTGTGCTACTGCAATCATGACATGACCTATGAGTTGGCAGTATGGGGATCAATCATTGTTCTTCGTAAATTACTGTTCACTTACCTGTGACCTTTGTGACCTTGACCTTTGACCTCCTTTGAAGTGGAACAAGTATTGAGGAAGATAACAGATTTTAAAAACATACAAAGCGCTATGTTTTCTAGTTGAGGTTAAGAGGTTAGATTTAATGAAACATGGAATCAGTTGTTGCTTTTCAACTGCCCAAGCTAAGCTGAATCAAAAACAAGAATTCACACTTTATCAAAGAGACAAATGGATCTGCTGTTGAACACTGTTTTGTGCACTCTGCTCCAGACCTGTCTTAAACAAGGCTAATGTCCCAGAGTAACCTTCTGTCCTTCAGCAGCATTTATATAGCAGTGTTTCTCTCATTGTCTCATTAACAGGCTGCCATATATCTGTGGTTATAACCTCAGAGATCAGTAGTCTCCCTGCTGGCCTGTCCCAGTGCCACTCTGGCTCTGCTGACTGACTATCGTGCTCTGCCATTGGACGACACATAATGTAATTGGTCTCGGTAACCAATAAGAGAAATAGGGTAAAGAGTACAGAGTACATGTATAGAGGATACGTTGGTGAAGGCCTATTTGCATGTCAGGGCACCCACCTCTCTGAGTTTGTGTACCTGTCCCCAGGGAAATATTCCCAGGAATATACCTACCTTATTATATTATATCAAGTATGGCTGTTAGAATAAAATAAAATAACTCAGAAAAGCAGAGAGACTGCACATTCCTGTGTTACCCTTACAAAGTAAAAATATATGCCATGAATCAATCGTTACTGCATTGAATACAAACTCTACTAAAGTGCCAAAATCTGAAAGAGGCTTTTAACATTTCTGTCGAGGAGAACAAAACCTTGTTTACTTTTATGAGTTTGCAGGCATTTCTACATTATAGTATGTGTTTGTGCAACTGCCTGCACTTTTTCTTTGTACTTCATTGATGTAGAAAAAGTATAATGTTTTTTCTTCTTCTCTCTTCCTGTTTTCAGGAGTTGGATCAGTATAAAAGGGATGCAGCTAAGTCATGGAAAGGACTGGAGCTGGAGACATGAGAAACTGCATTACGGCTTTCCTTTATTTATTTCCTTTGGTGTCATTGTGTCTTTTTTTAAACAACAAAACTACTTGTATACCATACCAATGATAAAATTGTGTTCTAAAAATAAACGATTTAACATTATTGCAATAAGCATCACTTCCTATTCATGATACATTACAATCACAATATTTAAACAAAAACATAATGCATGCAATTCATTGGTGACATTTTAGTGCTTAGAACGTTGATACTCTTCTGGTATTCAATGATAGACACTAGTCCATCATTACATTTTCAATCAAAACAGTGATTTATAGTTTAAGCTGTAGTTTACATGTACCACTTTGTACAGTATATACTTTTATATAAAAATAATTAATTTGACATCAGTGCAGATATTTGTTCCAGTCAGAAACTGCATATTTAAACTATACAGAAGCTTGTTTGAGCCCAATCAGTGTTAAAGCAGGTTGATTCATGGTGCTGTTTAGTTTAGTACTGGGACCACTCCGTTATTAAGCAGTCATATCAGGTGGTTTATGTCCACGGCTGAATCCTAGTTAACACAGATTAACCACCTCTGTACTGTACCTTGCACGCTGATTTTTCTGAGAACATGTCTGACAAAAGCTCTTTGTATTTGCATCATTGCTCTGAACTATATAATACTTTATTCTGTAAAACTTTAAGGTAAGTGCCTACACAGAAATATTCGTTGAATGTTGCTGGAAGGGATGCAAACACAAATGATACGTGTAAGCAGGAGCCACAGCATTCCACATCTTCTGGGTCTAACATACCGTACATCTATTCTCTAAATCAGTTTTAGATCTTCACAACCAAACTCAGTTCATCTTCCTTTCTTTTCTTTCTTTAAACAGAAAATTCTCCCACAAATCTGTTTCTGTAGTTTTAGTGACGTACAAGCCTGTCTCTGATCTTGAAGCTGATCATGCCCAGCAGCAGGAGAGCAGGCAGGAAGGAGTATAGGAGAACAAAGTCCAGCGTATATCGGGACAGAGCGCCAGGATAACCTTCATCAATGATCTGACTGCCTTGAGTGATAATACAGGCTCCTGGTAAAGGTTTGGAAATATCTGCAACAGCACAACACACCAGAGAGAAAGAGTTTACAATTTGTCTGGTTTTAAAAACCTTTTCAGTTCCCAAATCAGCCAATGAGCATCCTTTGATCTGTCCAGCTATGTGTCCCTTGTGAACTGAACTCATACTTTCATTTCATTACATACAGTACTTGTTAAAGCATTGACAGAAGAAAATATTAAAGGCTACAGCTGTTAATTACATTTCCTTAATTGTAAATGTGATCCAGGTTTAGATTCCCCTAAAGGGGCAAAACATATTCCCAGTGTCCTCTTCAGGTAGTGATGTCAAGGCAAAGTACTTTACATTTTTTTTACTAAAGCATGGACACCAATTGTTTGTAAGCTGAAAATACATCTTGTAAAGTGTTGAATTATTATAATTATGGGTCCCTTTTGATGAATACAGGTGATGGTCACACGGTAAAACCAACTTACTGCATGTGAAGTTGAGTCCGTGGAACTCTGTGACTATGAGCAGCTCACAGCTGTACTTCTGGAAGGTCAGGTAGCTGAGCCACTGGAAGACCACTGGCATCTGCTGGGTGCTCCTGTTGAGAGGAAGAGGAGAGGAAGGTCTGTTACTGATAGCATATGTCTAATATATTCATTTACATTGAAGACTTGGAAAAAGTTGCCTTATCAAAGGTCCAAATCACAACGGGCTTGGCATAAAGTTACTTAAACTTACTAGTTCAATTGAAAACATGGTGTCTCACCTTAGGAAGCCAGATCCCACCATGATCCCTGCAATATTGAGCAGAGCCACTCCAGTGTTGACCATGTTAGGGTCTTGGACCACTCCTAATAGCACCACAGTCAGCAACTCACCTGAGGAAAAGAAAAAAATATATACTAAAACATACAACTAAAATAATATAAAACATGGAGATGAGCAGACTAACATGTCCCTATAATCCTTTTCTTTGAAGAAAAAGAAGATGACTGTAAATATGTGCTTGGGAGCTTGTTTATCCCTTAATCTTATCTGCTCACCTGTAATATGTGGCACCAGGACTACAGCAGAAAAACACAGGAAACGCAAGCTGTCAGGGTGCATCCCCACCGTCCTGAGAGGAACAGGGGAGACAAAAGAGGAGTTAGTGCCAAAGGGCGATGAGTTTAAATTGAGGGTGCACAAATAGAATATGAGCTCTATTGAATCCTTGTGGGAGGTTAAATGTGCAGCTTGCATCCCCCAATAAAAACGCATACATATACACTGTATGATGCCCCATCTTACTACCAACCAGTAAAGGAAGGAGGTGAAGATGAAAACACTCAGTATGCTGAAAGGCAGGATGTGGAAGATGTAGGCCAAGAACATTTGCCATTTACTGTACAGACCGTCCTGACTCTCCTGATCACTGATGGCTCGCAACGCTGGGACTGTTGACAAAAGCAGAGTGAGACAGACAGAGAGAGCAGATACTGTGATGAGTGAAAAAGAGGAGTTCTTCAATTACTCTTAAATACGTTATAAATTGGGAAATTGGGTATTAGAGTAAATTAGGGTTATAAAGACCATTGAAAAGTACTTGTTAATTCATATTCATTTTACTTCTTTTTTTGTTGCTCAAAACAATTAGACTTTGATAGAGCGATCATATTGTGAAATCTTGATTCTAATAAGAGATCATTAAAATTAATCATATACTGTATGTTGATATCCCATCATTAAAACCACTCCCATGAAGACCAAGATGCCAGATTACTGGTTTATCTTGATATCTTGGCTGAGTAAAACTCAAAGCTGGTCGTTTGCCATCAGTCCATGTTCCAGATTCACAGACGTTCTTGGTTTTATGAAGCAAAGTTATCCAGCCAACAAGGCCAACCTGTTCCTATCAGTCGTTATCAGTGAGATTCAAGGTCAGTATGACATCCTCCAATCGCTCCCTCTGGCTGTTTTTGGTGCTTATGAGGGTTTAAATCCCCTTTTAACTCTGGTGTGACTTCAGCTCAGCCCAGTGTTTTCTCTTATCCTCAGTATCTGTGACAGCCAGAGCCCTATAGCGAAGATTTTAGATTCAGCTGATAACTGAGGAAGACAATAATCACCCCATATAGCCAATATCCTTCACTGGTTATTGTCTATATCATCTTTTAATATCATCTTTTAACATACAGCACATCTTGTGTATAAATATATAGATTCAACTAAAGCCTTATTATCTATTGCCTAAACCTTTCAAGATTTAACCCTCTTTAACCTTAATTTAGCTAGGACATTCTCACTGCGATAAAATAAATAAATCCGTTTTTTAAAGTGTCTTAGCAGTGAAAATACTAACAAACATCACTATATATATGTATATATATATATATATAGTGATGTTTGTTAGTTTTTTAAAGTGTGTCTTAGCAGTGAAAATACTAACAAACATCACTATATAGTCACAAAATTCTATCATCATACAGGTCCAAACATAAGACCTGTAGTTAGCTTTTTTTCTCTCTGTGTCTAATTGTTTTGTGTATATTATCATTTTGGGTTATGTTGAGCTTGTTAAACACTTTGGTCAACTATGGTTGTTTTTAAACATGCTATATAAATAAAATTGAACTGAACTGAACTGAACAATACATGTGCAAATGTTTATCTGTATGTGAGGTCACCCTAAGTCACAGCAGCTGCTATAAATACTAACCATGATGTTGTTAACACAGAGAGACACAAATACAGATCATATAATACAGGTATGTAGGTGAAAAGGCACTTGGGTTCATTGAGCTCTACACGGACTAAAGGTCATTCTCCCTCTGTAGGTAACCTGCAAATGCAAACTACAGTCCCTCTCTAACAACTGTGTAAAGCCACAGCAAATAACAATATGTGTACTAAATACTCCTGAAATTAAAGCTATTCTAATATAAATGTTTTGTTTATACTATTCATTTAGCCACATTTGTGAAGATGACAACCGCAGCTCTAACACATGATAACAATAATAATAATAGTTTAACTTACAACTCATCACTTAATCTTTTACTCTGACCTACAAGAGACACTGAAAGTACATGAAGTCTCTTTGGGCACTTTAACCGAGCCAAATCCAAGCTAGACTTTACACATTTCTGCTGAAGGGAACAAAAGTACTGCAGACAGCAGACCCCTTTCACCCACTGAACAAGAGATAAGCGAGCTTACACAGCTGAGATAACGATGTTTCGGGCATGCTTTTAAATAAAGATAATAAATCACATTTACTGAGATGATAGACCACACGCACTTCAACATTTCCCTGAAGTCGTTGTATCCACCTCATGTAGATATTAATTGGGTTATGTTATCAGACATTTGCAGTAAGATGGAATATAATGTCACACAGACACAATGTAACTGCTGAAACACAGTAACAATTTGAGTTATGCTTTGTCGTTTGCCTTGGATATTCCAGTTATTATTTCCAAGCAAAACAGAACCAAGATAGTGGTGCATGTTTTAGTTTAGTTTTTGAATTATGGATCTCTCAATAATCAACACTATTGAGTCATATTGTTGGAAAAATCAAAAACCTGGAGTTAAATGTGTTCCCTCAATGTACAGATTGAATGGTGTTGGTGGAACTCACAGAGAGCCACAGCATTCAGCATGCCAGTGTAGGGTGAAGCACCAATGCTCTGATAGATGATGCCAATGCGGTCTTGCACAGCACCCTTGGTGACGTCATTATCTAAATGCATCACGAAGAAGGCCACAAAGAGACCGTAGATCAAGTTCTGCGACAAACGCATCAGAACACCCATCCTGTCTCTGGACAGGTTTCTTGCTGTCCGCCTACACACAAAACACACATGGAAATACATGGAAACACACTCAAAGACATACATGTCCTCAGGTACAACACACAAAGGGCAGGAGGGAGAATTGTACAGATGAGAGAGAAATGCTTTTTTGTTTGTACAAGAAGGGAATACGATGGATGAAGGTAATTAAGAATCTAAATCTAATCATTTCTATAGGCAGTATCACTTATTGTCTTTACAGACAAACACAAACACACAGCACAAGGGGGCTGAAGACTCGCTCAGCACTGACCTGAGTAGAACTTCAAGTTTGGTTGCACCACTAGGTGACTCTTTGCTCTTAAAGGGGATGGCTGGCTTGTCTGCCCGCTGCAGGCTCTGCTGCACTTTTTCCAGCATGCTCTGGTAGATGGAAGACTTCTGATAGGCTGAAGTGATCTCCTGCATGCGACTAAAGGTGGCTGCCTCCCTCTCACTGCTGCGTGTGTCCACTGAGGTGAAGTCAACTGTTTCACATCAAAGACATTTTAATATATAAATGTTCAATAATACACAGTTTATTCTTTAAGATACTGTATTATTCTCAAGATGTGCATAGTCTTTATTTGTCAAAGCTGTGTGGCTATAATTTACAGTACAAGATCACAGCATGAAGTACCATAGATGTCAAAGGGGTTGCAGTACTCTGGACACTCATATCCACATTGGCTGAAGAAGTCCACCATCTCCTCTGGCTGCCCACAGAACACCAGCTCTCCACGACTCATAATAGCTATCCTGCTGAACACCTGGGCGCGCACACACACACACACACACACACACACACACACACACACACACACACACACACATACATGATATTCTGTCTTGGTAGAAAATGGTGAGCTTTTTGTTTAAAGGACAGGTTTAACATTTATCAAGCCTGAAAACATGTACAATGAAATAGTTTTTGATTGCTCTGACTGTTTCCACTGTTGAAGATATAAGGTTGTAACGTTGAAACATAACCTCTTGGTTTGACTTACACAACTGTGGATTTTCTTCCATTAAAATCACATTTTAAATAAAAAGGGATAAAGGGATCTCTTCATGTCCAGTATGGAGAGGAGGAACAATCACAGCGACCAAAAACAGTTTTGATGTTTTCTGGGCAAGTGAGCATTGTTTTAAAATGTGAATCTATCCTTTAAAAAAAGTTTCAGTCTAGGAGTCACTCTTTCTCTTTTTCTTCAGTTTATCTCGATACCCACCCTGAAGAGCTCGGAGCGTGGTTGGTGGATGGTTACTATGACGATACGGTTCCTCCTGGCCAGCTCTGCCAGCAGCACCACGATCTGATTGGCGGTCATGCTGTCTAGCCCAGTGGTCGGCTCATCCAATAGGACCACCCCTGTCATGACATCGTCCCAATGACATCATCACCCTCATGCAGATGTGTCACACATTAATGCATCGAGAACGAGGGAAAGGCAGGACAATAACTTTTTTAAGTTGGAAACTTTTAAACACACTTTTTATTAAGTTGCACATGCAGGACTCTCAGCGGTGCCAACTTAACTTGTAGAGATAAGTGAGTTCTTTTTTTTTGTTAATTACTCTAATTAGGACAATTAAAAGATTGCCTCTTTGCATTATGAAAGCAGAGTGGAATTAGCAGATGCTTTAATTGTGAGATTAATTCATTTCCTGGTTGATTGGAGAGGAAGCGAATGGGAACTCCTCATTACTCTGAGTGTGTGTGTGTGTGTGTGTCCATAGCCAGTCTAATCCTGAATGAGGACTGAGACCTTTTATCCTCCCTAGAGGACTGTAGACCTGATAAACTACACCTGGGATGAGCACAGGCACACTCACACTCACACTCACACACTCCAACACACTAACGGAGGTGGGTTTCTGCTCATTCCCTTTGCGGTGTGATAACCCAGTCTTTCATTACTCTTCTCCATCTCTCCCTCTGTCCCTTTCTCTGTCCTTTCCTTATTCCTCTCTTACTTAGATCCCTTTGTTTTTTCAGTGAGGACTTCTGAAACTCTTTGGGGAGAGACAGGTATTATGGTGAACTTTCTTCTGTTCTCAGGATAGCACACTCCTACCTCCAGTCCTGTTGCTCTCAACAGTTTGTGCATGGAATACAATGTGTTATATGCAAAGAACACTAGGGACAACCTTTATGATATTGTGTCACAGCCCCTTTTGTATAATCCTCGTCCCATGTGTCTCAAAGCTTTAAAATAAATCACCTCTAATGCTTCAGTTTATCTACTCCGTATCTCCTCATTTGGGGTCTATAAAGCCTTAAGAATTTAAGGAATAATGGCTTTTACCTCGATTCACCTCATCATTATGATTTAAATTTGCAGCAATAGCACGCTCTTGAAGTCTGATGTCCGTGATACACAGATACAACTCCTGTAATTCTCCTCAGACATACCCCAAAGCTACTCACTTGGGTCCTGAAGTAGCTGACTGGCAATGGAGACCCTCCTCCTCTCGCCCCCAGAGATCCCCGGGAAAACACGACCTCCTATAACACTGTGGGCCACATGACCTAGACTCAGCTCGGCCATCACCTGCGACACCTGCACAGGAGCCAGAGGTCAAGGGTCAGGGTCTCTGAAATATTTCTGAGTGAAGGACAGGGCCAGGAGGTTTTGAATTAAAGGAAACAGGGAGAAAGTTATGCATTTTCTTTTTTTAGTTAAATAATCATGAACATAGGCTAAAATGCCTGACAGTTGCACACTTTCTATCTCTTTTCGTAAGCTTGTAAGAGGGGAGTAATCATAAAATAGTTAACACACAAGCTGTGTAGGTGCTGATGAATAGCTGAAGCAAAGAACACACTGGTACAATACAAATACTAGTAGACTTATACATGTGCATTAGACACAGGGGTTACAAGGGATATCCAACTCATTTGACCTTTGAAGCAATGTTTAAATCTATTTTATATTCTCAGTTATCCTGATGTTGGACATAACCTTCTTTAAAATAACTGTGACTCACATTTGCCTTAGATGGCCAAGATAATTTCTCTAGCCGGGAGAAATGCCAAGTTTCAGCTAATGAAAACTGATAGAGTGGACAGAGCAGAAGAGGCTCTCAAAAGTCACCTTCTTCTTGATGGTTTTGGCCGAGTGTTTCCGCAGGGCCAGCTGGGCTGTGTAGGTCAGAGTCTCCTCCACTGTCAGATAACTCAACAAGTTATCACTCTGGAAAAGAAAGAGACAAAGAGAGAGTAAAAAAAGAAAGTAAATAGCAAGAAACAAGTAAGAGATGCAGTGAGGCAGCAAATGTCTAATGGATCTTTCATACTTATTGAGGATATATTGTAAAATTGCTTCGGCACTTTTTACTTCAAAAGAGATGAGTAACAAGACTATGGGTTCATACTGAGGAAAGGTTAAGACGATGCAAAATAACACTGCTGCTATATTTTATCTTCACCAAGAAGCATTTATGGGTATGACCACCTCCATCCTTCTCTTGTGTGTTCATCAGTATTGAAACTACGGTATATCTTGAAACTTAATGGTGTGACTGGCATGACATTTCCTGTAAACATCCATGCTGCACACTTTTATCTACAGAAAAGTGTAGATTTCAGAATATTTATCTACAGTACATTTGATGCACATCCCTGCACATTGAGTGTACATCCATATAGGACACATACTACACTGCATGTTTATATATGCCCACACACACACACACACACACACACACACACACACACACACACGCATACATTTATTGCTTGAACCTGCTGCCTGCCTTAATTAACACATGGCGCCTCCCAATCCCACTTCTCCTTTTAGTCTCTCATCTGAATGACTTTAATATCAGGAGCTCATATCACCTCCTCATCTACAGCTTAGCAGAGGAAGTTAATGACGAGGCTTAGAGAGCAGAGGGGGGGGGGGGGCTATCAGCTAGAAGAGGGACATGATTTGAAAAGAAGCAAGGCAAGTTTTAAGCCAGTGTTTTTAATTCAGGCTTTGGATACACTTGAGCACCTCTCATTGAGAGATTAGGTGTATGAGGAGGCCAGCAAGGGCCTTTAGTTCATTTCCTTCAGAGGCCAGGGCAACCTTTTCAGGAGTTTTTGCAAAATGGTGCGTGTTCATTGAGTTTGTGGTTTGGTATTTATGGTGGTTGACCACAGGCAACTTAAATACATACACACTGTCTGCATGCAGCCACCAAGTTTAACCTGACGTCGGTGTGTGATGAGAACTAGGACAAAGTGAAATGCGTATGTGATTAGGTGCCAACTACTTTCAAACCACTGTTCTGTCTCTTAATTAGCAGTTCAGCAGTTGCATGCTGCAGATTGGAAGAGACATTTCACAAACAACTGGTTCTAGTCACCTTATGAAAACAAATACAGTGTTTTATTATATTTTTCTCTTGTTTGGGTGTGCTGAATGCCCAGTTTGAGTTTTGAGAGAAATGTATTTAATTCTTGACATCACAAATTACTGATTAATTGTCTGTGTTTATACTGTATGTATATGCATGTGTGTTACCTGCAGTACATAGGAGAAACAGTCCTGATACTCTTCTCTCTTCAGTTTCATGCCGTTAACGAAGATCTCACCCAACAGTGTACCAGAGTTTCTAATCCTCCCTGAGATGGCATCCAACAATGTAGTCTTTCCTGAGCCTTTACAAGGCAACACAAACATACATTTGTACATATAGTATTAAAAAATGTATGTATATATTTTTTACGTGAGATTATTTTGTTGGGCTTTTATGGCCTTCAATCAATAGGACAGCTTGAAGACAGGAAAGGGGAAAGAAAGGGGGGGGGGACGACATGCAACAAAGGGCCCCGGGTCGGATCCGAACCTGGGCCGCTGGCAAGGACTCAGCCTACATGGGACGCACACGCTACTGGGGGCACTAGAGGTCGCCCCATTAAAAAACATATTTAAGAACATTTTAGGTAGGCAACAGAAGGATTTTTTCAAACACATTAACCCCTGTTTGCTGCAGGGGGACATTTCCCAATCACACTGTAGTCTTAACCAATTAATTTGACCTTCAACCTGAATAAAAAGGTGCTGTCACATTGTCTTTATTTACATCCTTCAGCACAACATATTGAATACCTTGTATTCAAGAAGTCACGTTGTCTCACAACTCAATCACTTCCATCCATTTCCATTAAAAATTGATCTTATTGTATGTTATAAAAATATATCCTATCTGATTTTTTGTTGAGTTTAAACACTTTGCTCTTTGGACTGAGCGAAGTGCGAACCTGAATTGCCCAGTATGCCCATGATCTGCCCACTGTCCACGTGGAAGGAGACATCACTGAGGATCTGACGAGTCCATCGCTTCCTGTAGGAGGGTAAGTCCCACCACGGACCCACACGCTCACTGGACACACACACACACACACACACACACACACACACACACACACACACACACACACACACACACACACACACACACACACACACACAAAAAAAAAAAAAAAAAAAAAAGAACCGGGACATTTTCAACATATATGTTTTAACATTCCCAGAATCCAATCAATCCCCACTGTGAAAATGATCATCATTTGATTTGAAAGTATGTAAGTATTTATCAACAATCAGCAATGTGTATTTTACACTAGACAATAGACAGAAAGTTTGATGTGTTACAGATTACATTGATTCTTCTGCTCTTGCATTAGAAATGAAAGCTAGACCACATAAAATAGATAGATAATTTGACCCAAACCTGTATGCATAATAATATAAACATCCTCTGTATAATCATAGTATAGTATAGTACTGTATAGTCATCTGATTGATTCATAGAGTCTGTTGTTGTCTCTTAGCCATCCTCTTGTACAGTCTGTCTGTGTCTGCAGCTTTTACCTGACTGTGTAGGAGATGTTGCTGACACTGAGACAACAGGAGGGCTCTGATTGCTCTGATCGCTCCTCTCTATTGTTCTGCCATACATCCCTCTTCTCCTCCAACACAAACTTGAAGGACTCTCTAACTTTGGTCCCGTTCTCTGGCTCCACCTGCATTGAATAAAATTTGTTCATGTCTCCGGCCAGTGTGCTACTCCAAACAACAACTGAAAGTCAAGTCCGTCTCAGATCAGTTTGTTCATATATCCACACGACTCGTACACAGCATGTGAAGCTTAAGTTGAGTCGTCTTATAGACCCAGACTTTGTTTCTCTGTACCCAGTCCCTGTACAACGCAGCAGTGTGAGAGCAGTGGTGTCTCTCAGGAGCCATAAACACACACTGTGTTATCTCAGAGAACTTTGATCTGAAACTGTATAAAGAAGACACAAAAAAAAGCACACACACACACACACACACACACTGAGTACATTGACTGGCTAGCTCACTACAGACTTCTCACTTCAGTCCATAAATTGTACGCTGTGTGTAGAAAAGCTATGACTGACAGGACAGAGCAGATGAAGAATTGACGTGACATGAACTTGGACGCTTTGAGAGAGAAGGCTTGTGAGCTGAGACAAGAGGAGGTCTTCAGCTGGACTGGAGTCAAACTATATAACAAAGAGAAGACACGGAGAACAGGGGAACAACAGGAGAGAAACAAAGGCTAAGACTCGTAGAGAGAAAAAGAGAGAAACTGAACAGAAGGAGAAAGAGGGGGTGTTAACCTCTTGACCCTACAAACATCAACCAGCATTTGGTATCATCATGGACACAGACACCAGCCTCAACCGTGCAAACAGCTCTTTACAGGTCAGTTTATTACATTGGATCACAAGGCATTGGTTTTGAGTTGCTCTACTAATATACTGATATACGTTGGTTAAATCAAAACCATGTCTAAACCTTCTGTTGATTCCTTTTATCCCCAACCCCCAAAACCACTGAACTTTAAAACTTAGTCCATACTCTAAAAAACAATTTGATGCTTCATTTATTTATACCTGTTAACATACACATACATGTACCGTATATCTACCTACCTACACGCACATAAACACATGCATACACATAGACACACATGCATACGTACATGCATACACACACACACACACACACACACACACACACACACACACACACACACACACACACACACATTTACACATTTTTTTCTTTTCCATCTTTGTTTCCTTCTATCTATATCAAACCGAATAATAACCCATCCAAACTAGACTTAGTTTATAAGCCCAGGAACCATACAGTCAGTATACAATACTATCACCTCGAGTCCTTTTCGTATCATTCAATATACAGTATTCATTTTAAAAAGTCTCTTAATATTGCTCATTGTTGTACATGATTTCATCTCTTCACTGCAGCTGTTCCATAAATTAACTCCTTTGGTTGTGATGCAGTGATATTTAGCATTTGTTCTTATAACTTTCTTTTGAAATACAAAAGTTTCTCTCATTTGAAACAACCCTTGGATACAGTTCGATAGCTGTTGATTATTTACTTTGTACATGATTTGTGCAGTTTTAAAGTCAACAATATCTTTAGTGCTTTTAGTTTGATGAAAAGTGGATTAATTGGTGCTCTATAAGTGGTTATATTTACAATTCTTATGGCTCTCTTTTCAAGGATGAATATAGGTTCAGTGTTTGTTATGTAAGTGTTTCCCCACACTTCCAAACAGTAATTATGTACAGTACAGGCCAAAAGTTTGGACAAACCTTCTCATTCAATGCGTTTCCTTTTTATTTTCATGACTATTTACACTGTAGATTCTCACTGAAGGCATCAAAACTATGAATGAACACGTGGAATTATGTACTTAACAAAAAAGTGTGAAATAACTGAAAACATGTCTTATATTCTAGTTTCTTCAAAGTAGCCACCCCTTGCTCTGATTACTGTTTTGCACACTCTTGGCATTCTCTTGATGAGCTTCAAGAGGTAGTCACCTGAAATGCACTTGTTGGCCCTTTTGCCTTCACTCTGCGGTCTAGCTCACCCCAAACAATCTCGATTGGCTTCAGGTCCGGTGACTGTGGAGGCCAGGTCATCCGGTGCAGAACTCCATCACTCTCCTTCTTGGTCAAATAGCCCTTACACAGCCTGGAGGTGTGTTTGGGGTCATTGTCCTGTTGAAAAATAAATGATGGTCCAACTAAACGCAAACCGGATGGGATGGCATGTCGCTGTGGTAGTCATGCTGGTTCACTATGCCTTCAATTTTGAATAAATCCCCAACAGTGTCACCAGCAAAGCACCCCCACACCATCACACCTCCTCCTCCATGCTTCATGGTGGGAACCAGGCATGTAGAATCCATCCGTTCACCTTTTCTGCGTCGCACAAAGACACGGCGGTTGGAACCAAAGATCTCAAATTTGGACTCATCAGACCAAAGAACAGATTTCCACTGGTCTAATGTCCATTCCTTGTGTTTCTTGGCCCAAACAAATCTCTTCTGCTTCTTGCCTCTCCTTAGCAGTGGTTTCCTAGCAGTTACTTGACCATGAAGGCTTGATTCGCGCAGTCTCCTCTTAACAGTTGTTCTAGAGATGTGTCTGCTGCTAGAACTCTGTGTGGCATTCATCTGGTCTCTAATCTGAGCTGCTGTTAACTTGCGATTTCTGAGGCTTGTGACTCAGATGAACTTATCCTCAGCAGCAGAGGTGACTCTTGGTCTTCCTTTCCTGGGGCGGTCCTCATGTGAGCCAGTTTCATTGTAGCGCTTGATAGTTTTTGCGACTGCACTTGGGGACACATTCAAAGTTTTCGCAATTTTCTGGACTGACTGACCTTCATTTGTTAAAGTAATGATGGCCACTCGTTTTTCTTTACTTAACTGATTGGTTCTTGCCATAATATGAATTCTAACAGTTGTCCAATAAGGCTGTCGTCTGTGTATCAACCTGACTTCTGCACAACACAACTGATTAATAACAACTGACAACCCCATTAATAAGGGAAAAAATTCCACTAATTAACCCTGACAAGGCACACCTGTGAAGTGAAAACCATTTTAGGTGACTACCTCATGAAGCTCATTGAGAGAACACCAAGGGTTTGCAGTGCTATCAAAAAAGCAAAGGGGGGCTACTTTGAGGAATCTAAAATATAAGACATGTTTTCAGTTATTTCACGCTTTTTTGTTAAGTACATAATTCCATATGTGTTCATTCATAGTTTTGATGCCTTCAGTGAGAATCTACAATGTAAATAGTCATGAAAATAAAGAAAACACATTGAATGAGAAGGTGTGTCCAAACTTTTGGCCTGTACCGTATGGCAGTATGAAGGAACAATACAACGTGTACAATGAGCGTTGATTTAATAGGTATTTGGTTTTATACAGTATTGCAATTGATTTGGATATTTTTGCCTTAATATGATGTGGCCTCCAACATGAATTTTCATCGATTATTACTACCAGCAATTTAAGTTGTTTTACTTTTTCTGTTTCACTGTCATTTGTCATAAGTTTTTTGTGTACATTTTTTGCACAATTCCCAAAAATTTAAAATTTTGTTTTACTTAAGTTCAGTGTTTATTTGCATCAAACCAGCTCTTCATCTTTTTAAATTCATTTCCCACTGTATCCAAGCATTGTTCCAGATTTCCCCCAGAACAGATTAGTGTCATCAGCAAATAAAATGCTTTTCAGTGTTTTTGACACCTCACAATGCAATATTTAAGTTAAACAACAATGGTCCCAACACTGACCCCTGGGGGACCCCACAGGTGATTTTCTTTCACTTTGATTTAAGGTTTTGCAATTCAACATATTGATGTCAGTTATGTAAGTAGCTATTTAACCAAGAAAGTGTAGTCCCGCTAATTCCATATTTGTGTAATTTCATAAGCAATAAATTGTAGTTTACTGTATCAAATGCCTTCCTAAGATCCAAGAATATCCCCACTGCATATGCCGTTATTTCTTCTACAAATTGAATAAGTGCATGTGAAGTTGTCCTATGTAGCCCTGAAACCACATTGCTGATCACACAGTATATTGTGTTTAGTAATGAAGTTGTCGAACCTTGTAGAGAATATTTTTTCTAGTATATTTTATGAATTGTTATGCGTTAGAGGTTTAACAACACAACCAATAATACTTTTGACCATAAACATGTCAATACCATTCCAGTCTGTGGACTTTTACTCTTAATGTTTTAACAGTCTCAATAATTTCTTCTAATAGCATTGGAGACATCATGTTTCCAGCAATATCAGCCATTTTACATGATTTCTACAGTATATACAATGTAACGCATGTCAAACTCAAGGCCACTCTTTGATGGCTAAGTTACTTTTTTGGGGCTTTATGTCGACCAAGCTGTAAGTGAGAAGAGTATATGAGACATGCAGTAATATAGTCAAAGATGTATGACTTTTTCGATTAAATAAAAACATTAAACTAAACATGTCTGGCCCTTGATGTGATTCTTATTTTCCAGTGTGGCCCTTAGTGAAACTGAGTTTGACACCGCTGCTGTACAGTGTACAGTGTGTACATTAGTTGGTGTGAGCATGTGCTGCATTTTGAATCATACGTTTTCAGTCAATACTTTTAATGTTTGGAGAGAGTTATGGATTACATAATGAAAAGTGAAGGAATGAACAATTAGGGTAATTTTTAAATGGACTCTGGACCCTAAAAAGGTCTTAGGCAACTATTTGTGTGTACAAACACACAAGCAGGTACACGCCATGCACCTGCTTGTTGCAACTCAAATGGTTGAGTCACATGCTCATTCATTAAACAAGTAATTAAAACTGTAAAATAAACTAGTTGATGAAGATGATAGGAAGAGCAGATACTTTGATAAGGTAAATTGTGGGTCAATGTTCTCAGTCAATGTTCATAGTCAATGTACACAGTGAGCAGGCAAGCGAAAAACAATTCATTAATTATTATTCAAACATTTGGCAACTTTAAAATTATGATTTCTAAATGATCACTCTTAATGGTCTTCACACAGATTTTATTGCAGTTTGTCCTTTAGAACTGATATGGATACTGATATAGAGTCCTTGCCTCTGCGAAACTTGTTGACCTGTCTACTTTGCTGTCTCTTTAACAGCATCCAGACATCGAGTTGTTCTCGTCTGAAGAAGACAGCAGTCTCTACTTCACCTACAGTGGAGGTTGCAATGAGCTGGAGGTCAACAACCTGCATTATGAGGTAACTAACAGACAGCCTCTCTGCTCTCGTGCACATTTATCTTTTAACTGTTACATGTCTGTACCGTATATATGCATGTTGTATGTGCTCATTTTGTGTGTTTGTGTGTGTGGTCCCAGGTTGACACAGCGGCTCAGATCCCCTGGTATGAGAGGTTATCAGAGTTCAAGTTGCCGTGGGAGATAAACGGAAACAAGCAGATAGCCATCAACAGCCTCAGCCTCCGAGTCCACAGCGGGCAGATGCTGGCCGTCATTGGCAGCTCAGGTGACACAAACTCAAACAAACACACTGCTTTTAAGTATTACCGTTTCTAATCAAGGTAATACATGTAGTCTCCTTGGACAATGTCATCTGTTCCACCTGCCTTTCGGTCAAGCTTGGCTAAAGGCCTCATCTCAGCAGCACTGTTCACATGGAAAATCAAAGCCTCAATTACATGAATATATATATTACACAACAGAGAAAAACAATAAAAACTGTATCTTTCTTTAGACTCCAGCTGCATGAACTAGTAAGAAAGGAAGAAAACAAATCTGCTACGTTTGGAGACTTATCAATGCCCAAGACTTCATGTAGTATATGGAGCACATGCCTCCTAAAACAGCTGACTGCTTTGTTTTAGTTATCTACATATTCTTGACTTGTAAAGTGAGTTTTATTATGTTTTGATGCTTAATTCATTCAATCATCTTTTTCCAGGTTGTGGTAAAACATCTTTGCTGGACATAATAACATGCCGTGACGAGGGCGGTACAATGACGTCCGGTCAGGTTCTGATTAACGGGAAGCCAAACACGCCCCAGCTGGTGAAGAAGAGCATCGCTCATGTCCGCCAAGATGACCGCCTTCTTCCTCACCTCACCGTCCGTGAAACCCTTGTCTTTGTTGCCAAACTGAGGCTCCCCACCCACTTCACACAGGCTCAGAGGGACCAGAGGGTGAGATTAGACTTGATAGACCAACAGGACATGACCATATCCAAACATGCACAGACTTAACACAGCATGAGGACATCTTGTAATACAAACATTGACCTCATACTTGAAATGTCACACTCTGCATATAATCTCCATTTGGACCAAATGTGATTGCAGTGCAATTTCTTATTCCCCACAAAATGTAGTAAGCTGGAATTCTAAACAATATATGATAAACTTTTCTGTGTGTTTTGAATGACACGTTATAAGTTACATGTGACAAACTATGTCACTGCTGTTTTCTGTCACAGGTGGATGATGTCATCGCAGAGCTGCGGCTGCGACAGTGTGCTCACACCAGAGTGGGAAACAACTATGTGAGGGGTGTTTCTGGAGGAGAGAGGAGGAGAGTCAGTATAGCTGTCCAACTTCTTTGGAACCCCGGTGAGAGAAAAAACAGACAAACAACCTCTTAAACTCTTGATTTCCCTTCTTAACTTTTATTATAAACTTTCAGCCTCCCATCTATTGTTTTTTTATATGTGAAACTTGCTTGTAACTATTGTAAATCACAGAATCACAAATTACAAAATCTGGGCCCCATTTAGCAGGCAGATTCACATGTAGATTCTCCTCAAGGGGGAGCCGTTCAGTGATTGATTGTCAGCTCATTTTTGAGTAACCTGCACCACCTAATAGTAGCAGTTTAGGCCTGCAGATGTTAATGTCGCCACCTACAGGCAAAAAAGTAATAGCTGCAATGTTTTTAGCTGCAAAAATAGTCACTCAAGCTAACAATTTTGTCAATGAACAACAGATATGTTATTGATTTAAATAACACCCAGGTTTATAGTTCATCAATATCCATAACCAAACAGCTTATTTTCAATACCTTAGTATTATTTTCTGTTATACAATATTAAGATGTAATATACAAAACAATTATTATAGAGTACCCTCCCCATTTTGAAGTTGTATACACCTATCTGTCTGGCTTTTGATAGAACAGTTGTTTATTGTCTTGACAAGATGAAATCCCAACAGATTTTCAAGCCCTCGTTAAAATCTGGGTCCGCTATTACATCTATCTGGATCCATTCTGCATCTCCACAACCCCTTAACCACCAGTGGATCACCAACAATGTTTTTACATTTCAGGCATTTTGATCCTGGACGAGCCCACGTCAGGTTTGGACAGCTTTACAGCCCACAACCTGGTGATCACACTATCTCGCCTGGCCAGGGGAAACCGTCTGGTCCTACTGTCGGTCCACCAGCCTCGGTCAGATATCTTTCAGCTCTTTGACCTCGTCGTCCTGCTGTCGTCAGGTTCAGCTGTTTACTGTGGCGCTGCTCGTGACATGGTGCCTTACTTCACTGCCCTGGGATACCCCTGCCCACGATACTGCAACCCCTCTGACTTCTATGGTTAGTGTGTGTGTTGAAAGCTGTGAAAACAGAATTAGGTGGTGCTTCTTTCCAGCAAAGTTGTTATCACCAAGAATGGCACATTTCTTTAGCCTGGTCCTACCAGACTTTCGTACATTTCATTTGTACAGAGTCTGGCCACTCTCCATTGACAAGTGTTAACTTCCTTGAAGGCGGGTACTCTGTTGAAGTTTAAAACTATTGGATCTGCCCAGAGCCACTCTGGATCTGCCATAACCAATCGCTAATGTTTGGTCGTGATGTCGGCTTAGCATCACTAGCGTTTGCCTTAGCTAACTCCTTCACCACTAACGGGGCGAGCTGGAAAATCTAACTTTTCCCGAACCATGTGGGGAGGAACTTCTGGATATAGGGCAGCGTTGCCACAACGGACTTAATGTCTTCGCTCGCATCTTTCTCCGCTGCCATTACGGAACTCACCGAAAGTTACCGAACCTCAACGTCATCGTTCTCAGCCACTCCCTCTGTTCGCTGATTGGACCGGTAAAGATTTGACCAGAGAAAACCCAAGAACATACCGCAAACCCAGATGTAGTACTGAAGGAAAATGAAAATTGAACAGAAGTACGTAGGAGGGCGGAGCCAGGCTAACATTTCTTGGTGCCAAAGCGCAAAAGCAGCTTTAAAGTTGTCAACATGTTTTGCATCTGCATCTTAATGATAAATACTATAACTCTTTAAACATCCATGGTGTCAAATGTGACCCATTCCTCTTTATAAACCTTTTTACTTTTTCAAGCCTCATTTTGTTGGTGTGTATGTGTGTGTGTGTCCAGTTGACCTGATCAGTATAGACCGGCGTAGTCCGGAGCGAGAGGCCGAGTGTTTGGAGCGGTCCAGAGTTCTGGCTGAGCAGTTAATGGAAAAGGTCCGAGACACAGGCGATCACATGTGGAAATCAGCTGGGACAAACACAGCACTGACACAAACTGAAAGGTAGCTGTGTGTTTAGGTTTGCCTTCTTTTCTTCACCTTTTCTTTATCTATACATTCACACGTTTCCAAACTTTTATCTTGTTTGCACTTATGTCCTACAATTTTTTATCTACTGTAGTTCTTCTTTCATTACCTTCCCTCTCCTTTACAATGACATAACTTTGTATAAATGCAGGGGTTGCGGTCTCAGTTATCTAAGCAGCAGCTACGCAGCTACATGGCACTTACGGGTTGCTTGGACAACTTTCTACCCAACAACTCAACAGTGTTTTGAGTGACCCATTTCAGAGGCAAATGTCTTTGTGGTTAAGTTTTACCTGTGGACGCAAAACTCAGGACATTTTAAAGTGAACTTTCTAGAGATTCATCCTTTAATGTTAATAATTTATGAGAAACTCGGTCCAGTGTGCTAACCCAGACAACATGACCCACTGTTTTCCTGCCTGCAGCCCTCAGCAGCTGAGCAAAGTAATCACCATTTCCAATCAAAAAAACAGACTGCCTGGCAGACTACACCAGTTTACGACCCTCATCAGGTAAGACCAACTCACACTTATGTATTACAGCGGTGGTTGCTGACCGTTTTGTCCATTGTACCTCCACAACCCTGTCACATGAGTTCAAGTACCCCTTTATCGACACTTGTCATGTTTACAATATGTTCATTTAAACTGATTTTAAACTGGATGTTATTTAATACTATTATTTATATAAAAGGATGGATATTATTTAAAAAAAAAATGTATACAAGATACAGTGATCCTGGAATTGTCAATCTTTAGGCTTGATCTCTTTTGTCTTTTTTTGATAGTTTGATTAGTTTAGCATTTGTCTTTCTACTACTTTTCAATCATTTATCTTTACGCTACTTTTAGCCTTGCATTTTGATTTCTCTGCTCAGTGCAAAGTTTTCATGAACTTTCAATGGCAGCAGGTGGTGTTTTGGTGCTACAATAAATATACTAAAGATCAGCCTTACAACCATTTGTAATCTGTTTTGTGTGTTTATTGGCCTCCCCTCCTTTCGTCTCCCTCAGGCGTCACATGTATAATGACTTCAGAGACCTGGTCACCTTATTGGTCCACGGCTTCGAGGCCCTCCTCATGTCACTGCTGGTCGGTTTTCTCTACTACGGGGCAGGAGAAGAGCGTCTGTCCATTCAGGACACAGTGGCCCTCCTCTACATGATCGGAGCTCTCACCCCATTCGCTGTGGTGCTGGACGTCATAGCTAAATGTGAGTAACGTTTGTTTGCGAGGATGAAAGTCAAAGTCGGTCTGCAAGGTGTTAATTCACTTTCAAATTTAATCTAATCTGATGTTATCTAATCTTCTAAGCATGTAAAAGCATAGCCACTTTTAACAAGCAACACAAAACATTGTATACAGACAACCTGAAACAAATGAAGAAAACTACACAAAACAAAACAAAAACATATTTTCCATATAATAATTGTATGAAAAGGAAAGAAAAGAACCAGAATTCATTAAAAGTGAAAAACTGTAACAAGACAAACCAGCCAGAGGTAAGATGGTTTGGAACAGTTGGCAAAGTTATCAAAAATGTATAAAGAAGAGTAAAGCAATTCATGTTGAGATGATCTGTCTACACATTTATTTATGTGTGAGTGTGTGTGTGTGTGTGTGTGTGTGTGTGTGTGTGTGTGTGTGTAGTTGTTGGGACTGTATTATTATGCCTCTGTATTTGTTAAAAAAGAGACAATAAACAGAGGCATTAAGGATCATTGTGGAAGAGTGGACATCGTGTTCTTGGATCCTGAGTTATATTATAATCAATCACAACAATTGCAGAGATGGCAAGACTGAGTCCAGCCAACAGCCATTAAAGGACAAATCCGGTGCAAAATGAACCTAGGGGTTAATAACACATGTGTACCAAGTTGACCGTTCTCTGGGATATGTTTTCATGCTAATCGAATGTGACCAGTTTTATCGCAAACCGCTAATTAGCTTATAACGCTAGTTGTCGGGGCACGGGTAAAGTAAAAAGAAATCACTATTTCTATACCACTAACAAGGCTCAAAATAGCACCACACTTCCACGGTAGCATAATGAGGGTCCCTACATGTAAACGCAAACATTGAGAACGTTGTAAGTGTAAAGGCAGTTTATTAAAAAGATAGTTTAGAAAGACAGTGCCGTTTACGTTTACAGGCGCCATCTTGGGAAAACACTGACTGGTCGTGACGGTTTTCCCAAGATGGCGCTCTCGCCTGTATACATAAAAGTAATTGAAGAAGAGTTGCAATGTGTAAGGCCTGATATCAGAGGTTATATTGCTGCAGCTCAACAAACTAACTTACTGTTCTCTGCAGGTCACACAGAGAGAGCCATGCTCTACCACGAGCTGGAGGACGGCATGTACTCTGTCACCTCCTACTTCTTTGCCAAGGTAAACCACAGTGATAAAACTGTATCTCCAGTAGGGGTCAGTCTTGATCCATGCTGCAGTCACACTTTAGTGTAATGTACAGTACTGTAATGTGGAGTTGAAAAGCATGTGTATGTGTGTTTTTCTGCATTTCTGTCTGTTCTGTGTATTTAAACATATTCTTACTCCCAGGTCCTGGGAGAGTTACCAGAGCACTGCGTGTTCACCCTGGTGTACGGCCTGCCCATCTATTGGCTGGCCGGTCTTAACGAGGCTCCGGAACGTTTCCTGCTAAACGTCCTGCTGGTGTGGCTGATGGTTTACTGCAGCCGAGCCATGGCTCTGTTTGTAGCAGCTGCGTTGCCCACCCTGCAGACCTCAGCATTCATGGGCAACGCCTTGTTCACGGTCTTCTACTTGACCGGAGGTTTTGTCATCAGCCTGGAGAATATGTGGCTTGGTGAGAGGAGATGGATTCATTGTCCTTAGTTAAAAGATGTGTGAGGATAGAGAACCGCTTGGGGGAAAAGAAAAGATGCTGGTCAGTATGTGATGTTTATACCTGCATGTTTTTGATTCCCCAGTGGCCTCGTGGCTCTCTCACGCCTCCTTCATGCGTTGGGGTTTTGAGGGCATGCTGCAGGTACAGTTCAGAGGCAACAAGTACCCCGTCACCATTAGAAACATCACCATCCAGGTTGACGGCATACACGTGAGTTAGAAACAAACACACAAATACAGAATCATACATGGGTGTTAATCAAACAGTTCCACATTGTCCATTTGTCAATTCTTCTGTGCAGATGTGTTGGATGATAACATCAACTTAGAAACAAAAGAAAAAAATCCCGCACTCTGCTCTTTTTTTCCCCCCAAAAGTACAAATTTCCTTTTATTAGAGTTAGTGTTTTCACTCCAAGGAATAAATGTTGAAAACTACAATATTGGGCAATAATTGTAAATAAATAAACCACAATTAACTATTATAGCTATTAAAATCAAAGTACTGGACATGGACAAACCAACATCTTTCTAATCCTGTAACTGTCTGTGTTTGTCTTTGAGGTGGTGGAGGCCATGAACATGAACCAGTACCCTCTGTACTCGTGCTATCTGGTCCTGCTGGCAGTCTGTCTGGTCTTCATGGCGCTCTATTATGTGTCCCTAAAATTCATCAAACAGAAGTCCAGTCAGGACTGGTGAACACATCTGGACCATTTCCAACAATCAGACCAAACGCTGTCTGATATCACCCACACATCAGTCAGGTTTTCAACTTTAGGAAGTGTTTTTTTTTGCAGCAGCAGCAGTGGAACGAAGTGGGTTCTAGTTTGACTGGTTTGACAATCTAGCCATGCTTTCCATTGTTATTCTGCTGTTCTTATTAGGATGTTTAACAGTAAAAAAAAAAGTGCTTCATTTAGGGGAGAAAAACACAATGTATGTTTTGAATTGACCTTTTCACAATAATCTCAAAATCAGAAACTCCTGCACTCCACACTTTAATGGTATAAATGTGAAATAACCCTTCTCCTAAAGTCACCCTTCTTGATGTCTAAAATAATTCCTAAAAGTGCAGCAATTTCTCCCATCTTTGACTAGTCAATAAATCTCAACATATACCTAACAGTTTAAAGATGGGAATATTTGGAATTTGGGTAAGAAAATAAGTTTTGGAGGAGCACTTGTTGCAGTACTGCTGTCTGCTGCTGGATGGCAGCATAGCACTGCACTAACATCAAAGTTAAAATGATAAATTTCTTTCTCTCCCTCTCTTCTCTGTCTTGGCAAATGATTAGAGCGCCACTTTGGCAGATACCCATCTACAGCTTTTGCTTGTTCCATTTTCAATCTTCTTTTTTTCTACAGCTTTATCTTTTTTTCTATATGTAAGGTTATTAAGCTTAACAATGTGTGTGCCAGTATAGGGAGCACTGGAGAAAAAAAAAAGCCTAGTAGAGATTTAGTAAATCACACTCAGAAAAAAAGAGCTTGTACTTGTGTCCTCATAGATTGAAGATTATGTAACCAGTGTGTTTTTGCACTGGTGCAAAAGCCTGATATAAATATTTTACTGACGTGGTATGAGTCCAAATTAGTAAAGTATTAAGTAAAGCTGCTCCACTTGAGCATGTTTTATTTTTGTCTTCATACTCTCTCTGCTATCCTTTGACCTGATTATACAGTTCAATGGCGTTTTATTTCAGCACCACACAAAACCCTTAGAAATGGTTCTTCATGTAAAATCATTAAGGAAATATTTGGTGCATGTAACACCATAAAAAAAAAAAAAGTCCTGCAATTTTACCCATTCATGTCAACTGTACTCATTTTTATTAACTTACGCAACGTTACAAAAGGCAAAACATTGCAAAAACTAACAACAAAAGTTCCCGATGACGGTGTTACTTCTCGTGCGTCTTAATTTGTATCACAAATAAGATCCACAGTCCGGGCTGACCCTCTGATGTCAACAGCACAGCAGCTTGTGTTACATAAGCCAGGAATATCTTAGGCCAGGATCGGAGACCATAGAGCACATGTGTAAAACTCAAGGCCCGTGGGCCAAATCCGGCCCCTTGCAGATTTAGATCCGGCCTGTATATCAATTTGGGTTCACAATACATTTTGGCCCACCTAGTTGTGCGCCAAACCAAAAACACAGGAGTGTTTTTTAAACTGCGATTACCTGACATTCAAAGCAGAACATGGCAGATTTGCCAACTCTGACACTTAGAAATTCCCCCAGAAGCAGAGAGTTTTCATATTCAGGCTGAGAACAAGTTGTTAAAAAAAATGTATCATTGTTTTGCTTGATTAGCTAAATTCTATGATGGCTAAGGTACTCTTTTGATGACTTTTGTAGGGCTTCATGTCAACAAAAATGTGACAAAGCGCGTACAAAAATGTCAGAAAAAGCAACAAATTTACAAAAAGGTAACAAATGTCTGAGAAAGGCACAAAAAAGTCGGAACAAACAAACAAAAATGAGGAAAAAAGCTACCAAAATGTTAAAACAAAAAGTGACATGTGGTAACAAAAGCATGTTAATAAACTCTACATGTCTGGCCCTTGGTGTGATTCTCTTTCTCCAGTGTGTTCCTTAGTGAAAATGAATTGGACACCCCTGCCATAGAAGGTTCAGCCAAGCGGAGGAAGGCTGCAGATGCAGGTCAGGGGACAGAAGAGCCTAGCATAGGGTTAGACTGCATAAGACATGTCATGCCAGTAATCTTTTGCATTTGTTCTGTGTGAACATATTTTATTGTAAAACAAGTAGACGCTTTAAGAGCAGAGCTAGTTTAGGGTGAGGATGTTTTTTTTGTTTAACCGTTTGTAGCGTAAGGGTATGTGTGGGTATGTGACATACAATTCTTGAGAAAAATTAGGGCATTACCTGTCCCAAATCCATAGAACATACTAATTCTGAGCAGGTATTGAGAATGTAGTGTGTTCACACTGAAAAAAAGTAACATAATAAAGGACACTTGATTTATGCAGACCTCAGCATTCATGGGCAACGCCTTGTTCACGGTCTTCTACTTGACCGGAGGTTTTGTCATCAGCCTGGAGAATATGTGGCTTGGTGAGAGGAGATGGACTCATTGTCCTTAGTTAAAAGATGTGTGAGGATAGAGAACCGCTTGGGGGAAAAGAAAAGATGCTGGTCAGTATGTGAGGTTTATACCTGCATGTTTTTTGACTCCCCGGTAGCCTCGTGGCTCACTCACGCCTCCTTCATGCGTTGGGGTTTTGAGGGCATGCTGCAGGTACAGTGAAGAGGCAACAAGTACCCCGTCACCATTAGAAACATCACCATCCAGCTTGTGTTACATAAGCCAGGAATATCTTACGCCAGGATTGGAGACCATAGAGGGTTCAGCCAAGCGGAGGAAGGCTGCAGATGCAGGTCAGGGGACAGAAGAGCCTAGAGGATGTTTTTTTTTACTGTTTGTAGTGTAAGGGGATGTGTGGGTATGTGACATACATTTCTTGAGAAGAATTAGGGTATTACCTGTTCCAAATCCATAGAACATACTAATTCTGAGCAGGTTTTGAGAATATAGTGTGTTCACACTGAAAAAAAGTAACATAATAAAGGACACTTGATTTTTGAGTGTGCTTTTAATGTGGAAAAGGGTGGAAAAAGTGTTGATTATTTACTTAAGTACTAATAGCAAAATGTAAAATTATCCCATTTAAAGTAAGTCTTACATTTAAAAGTGTAATTAAATTAAAGCACAGAAGTATTGATAATTTAATTTACAGTAAAAGTACTCATTATGCAGCAGAACGGCTCCTGTCAGTGTCATATTACTACAAATATTATGAGTGTACCATTACTGAAGCGTTTTAATGTTGTAGCTGATCAAGAAAGAGCTAATTTTTACTAATTCTATACTTTGGGGTAGTTTGATCTGTAACAATGCATATAATTTTATAGCGTTCATAGGTTTTGTGTGAACAATTTTAATCTGTAAAGTAATATGCAACCATGGTAGTCCGATAAATGTAGTGGAGTAAATATTACAATATTTCCCTCTGACATGTAGTGAAGTGTAAAATAGCGTAAAATGGAAATACTCTGTTCGCTACTTTCCAACACTGAGCTGCATATAAAGCGCTTATGTATTCTGAATTACAGAGAACATGTTTAATAAAACAGTTCCAGTAACACCTCCAAACGTTTTTTCATCTGTGAAGTGTAATTTGCAGTTTGATGCATGTTGATTTCTTGGGTTCTAACTGCATGAACAGTATACTATAAAGATTAGCATAGTGCTGCATACACTACTTACAGTTTGGAATTGGGACACAGATATTGTGTTGTCTTAGCAGGAAAGGCACAGGTGTCATTGATAACCTTACTGCATTCTAGTTTTGGCCTTGTTATTGTGCATACAGACTCTTTGGGACACATCAATGGAGCGGAGTCATTGCTAATGTAATTAGCTCCACTTGTGCCTTACCTGCTGCCCTAAAAAAAAAAAAAAGAGAGTTAATTGTACCACTAAATACCTTTTAAACCACACAAAGACTCGGGCTCAGAATGTGACATTTATTAGCATAAATACTTCTGTACATTCCCAACATCATCATCATCATCATCATCATCATCAATATTCTCAATAGCACAGTGGACAGAGTCTATCATCCAACAGTTATAACACAATACTCAACATTTCAGCTCAGACAATTTATATATAAAAAAAAAAAAGACAAACGAGGAAAACCGTGGGATTTGGATGGAGGTGAGGAGGATGATTCTTTATGCCTCAGCTGTCGTCTGGGCTTTTGCCGCTCTCTCTTTCAGCTTGTCTGCATAAAACTTAAAGGACTCCTGGAAAGAGAAAGAATGATTTAGCATCAAACATATACAAAACAAATAAATAAATGCTCACCTGCCATATAGTGAGGCTGTACGGTGTGTGTGTGTGTGTGTGTGTGTGTGTGTGTGTGCGTGCGTATTTCTATCTCGGCTCTTTCCAAAAGTAAGCAGCAGTGGAGCCCTCCTGGGTCTGTCTAAATAGTCTCCACTCTCCAACCAGGTTGTCTTGTTTCATCTTTAAATCCCCATTAATACACAAATTAGGGATTTGTAGCACACTCCCCAAACACACACTCACTCACTCTTTGCCTCTGTTCCTGGCTAATTAATCAGTGTTTTGATCCAAAGTGTTGGCTGGGTGCTTTTTGGAGGGGAGAAGGTGAGAGCTTTTCTGCAGATTACACCAGCTTCTTTCATTTTATGTTTGCTTATTAATGCTAACAAATAGCTGTGTTCACGAGAGAGAGAGAGAGAGAGAGAGAGAGAGAGAGAGAGAGAGATATTCTGGCAGGAGGTTGAAACACTTTCAAAAAGGGTCTGTTCACTCTAATAACAATAACATATTTTCTCACTAAATGCGGTTTTCTTTGTCCCAGTTTTGAGCTGTATGTCTGACACTGTGGCAGGTTTTTATTTCTGGTGCTCAAAGCAATTAGAAATTAAATTAGTGAAATTCAATGGCAACATTTCTTTATAGAAACAGTGGCCCTGATACTTTGGATAATCCACAAATCTCACTGAACATTGGGACTACTTTCTACTGAAGAAATAGTCCCTATAAAAACTGTTGAGGACTGTATTTTGTGGATTATCCATAGTAATATCCATAACATTTTCATATTCTCATAATAAATCTCTCTTTTTCTATGATGTTTGCCTGTATCTTATTTCCAAGTCAAATGAAGCAAACTCTCTTAATTACTGCCTAAACATATTTTAAATTGCTCGTTTCAAATTGATGAATTCATGAAATGTGATGCTTAGCGTAATCAACGCCCCCAAATTGCTAAATACTGCGTAAAAAAGGAGAACTTCACTCTGTGGAGCTTCAGGATGATCAAACATATTCAGCAGCATCAATTGTCGAGAAATATTACGATTGTCAAAGCCATTCTCGTAAACATGGTATTAATTGATTTTGTTGAGATAAACTCCATATTAACTCAGATTTATGCATTCCACATTTTGTTTTCTTATTATGTGCACATGACTCGTACGAGAGGTATGGAGCCACTCGTAAATTTAATTCGAACCTAAGAGAAAATTCTATGAAACAAAATCTCTGAAAGTTCTCTTAAATCACTCGTACATGCCACTTAAGAACAAATCCGTTTGCACGTTTCTGCTGTGGAAAAATGTTTGCGTGAAGGGTGCAGCAACCGCTACTGTATATAGATGGAGAGGAGAGGAGGGAGAACAACGAAGACAGGTGGGTGAGATGTGTTTATAGAAACTTCTGAACACCGTGACATGTTCACCTTTCCCTCTCCTTGCAACTCCTCTGGCTCTCCTTTGCTTATAAAACCCAGCAATCACTTAACTATCCTGACATCCATTGAATAATGCAGCAGCTTCTCTGCCTTCATCCCTCTTTCTCCTTCTATCTTTGCACTGCAGGTGAGTGTTGGGAAGGTAAGAGGTGGGCTTCGTTCTACACCTGCCTCGAGGGGACAGCACAGTAAAGTGCTGGGGCTGAGAGGGCTGTGAGTGTGTGTCTGTTTATGAGTGTGTGAGTCCACTGCCAAAAATAGGACTACATCAAGTTACAAAATGTGCAGAAATGCTCAAAAACACACAGAGCAAGAAACAGTGAGCGGCTATTGCAGTGACACCATCTCGCTTACACAACAGCACACACACACACACACACACACACACAAACACACACACACGGCTAGTTACAGGCCTGTTTATATTGAACTATCCTGAGCAGGCAGACTGCTCTGTCACATTACTATGGCACATACAGACCACAGCGCACACACACAATGGCACGTATTAGGGCGCCAGCCGGACGACTGCCAGCACCAGTTTAGGATCTGTGTTGTGTGCGTGCGTTTGTATTTGTACACAGATCTGTTCATAATATGTTGTTCAAGTCTTGAATCAATATAGATGTGTGTGTGTGTGTGTGTGTGTGTGTGTGTGTGTGTGTGTGTGTGTGTGTGTGTGTGTGTGTGTGTGTGTGAGAGAGAGAGAGAGAGACTCACAGGGGGCTCCACGAAGGGCACAGTCTCTCCTGCATTGCGGTAAAGCACAGCCAGCCGTTTGAGTGACAGCTCGTCTATGACTATCCCCTCCTTCTGCATCTGCTCTTGCAGAGCCTTGGCTGACAATAAGTCTTTATCCAGGACTGCCAGACAAGAGGGGGGAAGAGAGAAAGTAAAGTCAGCAAATGAGATAAAAAAAACTTTACATGTCAAATTCTTATTTGAATGTAGACATTTAGAAAAACGGAAGTCATATTTATTGCTGGTGGGATAATCTTGTTATTTTCCAACTTGTTCTAGCATCAACTATTGGAGCCAAGAACAGTGGTCTTAAATGCTCATGCATACTGTCCAATCTTTGTATGTACCCTTGCTTTTACCAGGATAACACATTACTTCTAAAATGCTGCTGGTGGATAGAAGAATTTATGTAGACTACTTTATTTTCTTCCAATTGTGGAGTAATGAAGGAAACTGAGTTTTGTTGCTTTGAACTTGAACTTCACTTATAGAAAGTTCACACTTTGTATTTGTGAAATTTCACTTTCACAAATAAAGCAATATAGCCTCTGGGCAGCAAAATATGTTATACACAGTTAAATATCAGATTATTAAAAAATTGTTGAGCTAAAATCAGCAACTTTCTGTATACTATATCCCTCTGCAGGTAGACGTAACTGAAATGATGACTGAAATAATGTTATGTTGAGAGTAATCATCTGTAATTTTGAAACAGCATGAATGTGCTCGGTTGTGTAAATCAAAAGAGACTAAAGTGGAAAGTAAGGTCACTACTGTCAAAAAAAGAAAAGAGCAAGTTAAAGAGAAAAAAGAAAAAGTACATAGAGGGGGCAGAGAACAGAGCGGAGCATCGCTAATTGTGTTCCTTATGGCTGCCTTGACCGACCAGCTAGCTGATGCTAATTAAATAGTAATGTCTGCTCATCTCTGGTGTGACAGGGTACGAAAGAGGGGAGAAAGGGTAGGAAAGGATAGACAGGAGTAAAAAGGTGGACAGGGCAAGAGGCAATGGAGAGGAGAAAAAAATACGAAAAAAAAAAAAGAAAAAAAAGGTTGAGTGGGTGACTGTGTTGCGATTAGCACGCTAGGCTAGCCAGTACAGCTAACTCGTTAGAGGACATGTATTCTTCCAACCCCTGAATGTCTGCATACACACTCCTTGACCTGATGCATTGTTAATGCGTCCACTAATGTTGACTTAGCCACAGTACAGCGAGCCGCGCGCTGCTGCACAAGACCCGTCCAGGCCTTGTGCGGATGTGTGTTTGTCTTACCATGACATTTCATCAAGTATGGGTACAACACCTCCTTCTCAGTGAAGTCTGGAATCAGGCTCAGCAGGGCCTTGATCTTGCCCACCTGTGCACACAAATATTAATTTACAAAACAATAACGTTGATTAACTTAGTCCGTACAATGTTATCATTACTAACAGGAATCATGGGAAATAGTACACAAATTATTCTTCAAAAATAAAAAGGTAGATTTTGAAAACAAGAATCCTAATGTGTGATTTTACCTGTCCAGGACGCTGAGCCTTCTGAGACAAGTAGGACACCAGCACCTCCTTCTGTTCAGCCAAGGCGTTACAGCGCTACGGCACAACAAGGGGGACCAAAAAAACAACAACACGTGAGATATTAACACGAGGGGAGGGGAGAGGGGAGTCTTCTTAAGTCATGAATACTCTCTAACCTGTGCTCTTCACATACAAACAGTACATAAACACACATGCACTCCAACACACCCACTCGTTCATGTAAACGCCAGCACACCCACACTCAGGTTAAAAGGCTAATTATGGATTTAATAACTACTCGTTTCTTTATGAATTTAAATGTGCAGCACTGTTCACATCAGAAAGCATAATTATCCCCACTTAGTCACATTGAAGGCCATATCTAGTACTCCCGAGCGATTCATTGGACGACCGTCTGCACAGCTTTAAGGCTGTAATCAATTACTGGAGGACAGGAAGTAACAGAGATGATGGACAACAGGCATGAGAGGAAGAAACAGAATGGAGGTTTAAAAAAAAGTTCTAACAATAAATCATCCTATATTCATTTTTCAACACCCTACATATGGACCCTTCATGGTTTTTTTTAAGGAATTGTCACAAGAATATGTACTGTTCGTGACATTTAAATTTCCAGTTTAGATAAACAAATAAACCTCTCATTACTCTCTAGTAAACTAAATTATGTTATGTTAAGGTAGCTCTGTTTCTCTACCTCAAACTACTTTTTTGCATTTCTCTACAACAATTTTGCATTTCTTGTTGACCTTATTTACATCGATACAATAGCCTGACATGGCCGGACCAAATCTGCCAGAGTAAATAAAACATTGGCTTGCAGATTCGTCTGGTTCCCAGGCTATCGATACGATACATCAGTGATAAGATAACATCGCCTAATAGATCAGCGTGAACAGTGGAACATGTCTGCAGAATAAGCCTACAACTGCAGTGACTTTTTTTTTTGTTGGTAAAATTACATCAGATTCTGAATAGTAAAAAAACAAATGAGCGATTTCAGTACAATAGACCCTAATTATATGATAAATCATTAACATATGACACAAATATGTAGAAAATTATGATGAAAATCAGGTAGACTTCTGAACGTTTAACCTGTGAACGAATGCCTATGATGAAGACATGCAAACACAAATACAATATACTGTGTGTGTGTGTGTGTGTGTGTGTGTGTGTGTGTGTGTGTGTGTGTGTGTGTGTGTGTGTGTGTGTGTGTGTGTGTGTGTGTGTGTGTGTGTGTGTGTGTGTGTGTGTGTGTGTGTGTGTGTAGGAGATGCATTAACGTTGCTGTGCTGAGTGAGTTTGTTCTCCTGGCTGAGCAGCAATGAGGTCTGATTACTAGCCAGTCGTAAACTAACGTGTTTCACTCCTTCTGCACCTCGTACAGAATTAAAGGCAAGTGGCCTGTAAGGCTTTTAACAGGACCGCACGCGCAAAGAGTCACCAAGCGGCAGAATGGCTTGAGTACAATCAGGCAATAGACCAACACTATGCCACTTCACCCAACTTTGCTCAGTGCTCTCACTCACTCTCTCCTCGGTTTCTTTTTTCCCCCCTCGCTACACCGACCACTCCCAAAGGTGACGCCACAACCAACCGGGCCTCCCATCTGCCCTGCTCCTCACACACACTGACTAAAAGCTCTGGATACCCAGGGAATGCTTCCTCCTTTTCCTCAATGACCCTGCTCCCAACACACACACGTAAGCAGTTGTAGACGAGTCCGTACAGCTCCTGCCTCAATGCTTCCCGCTGGAACAGTTTCACTTCGTAATGACTAACTTCCTCCCTCTCGCTCCCCACCGACCTCCCCTCCTTCTCTCCTGATAGCCTTGTCATTATTATTGTCTCCTCGCCTACTTAAAAGCTTTTCCAAGTTTTGGTGCTGCTTCACTGAGGATGGGATGGAGGAGTCGGGCCGCTACCCTCCAGTGACCCTGGAAGAGCGCTTTTGAGTAGGGGGAGTCACACTAACTTAACACAAGACAAATGGGAGAACGCGTTTTAGAGCAATCTTTACAGTGGGATGTTGATGTAGTTTTACATGACATTCTGACTACCGGTATGTGTCAGCACCGGGTTTCTCATATTTCAAGTGATGCCTCAAATAATTACACTTTTACATTACATGTCATTTAGCTGACGCTTTTATCCAAAGCGACTTACAATTGCTATGTATGTCAGAGGTCGGACGTCTCTGGAGCAACTAGGGATTAAGTGTCTTGCTCAGGGACACATTGGTTGATGTATCGCAGTGGTAATCGAACCCAGGTCTCCCACACCAAAGTGGGGTCATATCCACTGCGCAATCACCCACTTACAACAACTGGCATAAGTTCTTTGCCAGAGCAACTCACAATACTGCACAGTATTTATGATTAAAACATAATCTTTAGTTCAAGAAAGATTTGACAGAAATCAAATAATCCCAATGATTAGCTGACTAAGCTAAGCTGCTGTTTGTATTGTATGTATTTATCGCTTTTATTTAGTTTTAGTCTTTATTTTGATGTTTTATATCAGTATTGCCTCCAAATGTATATACATGTTCACTTTTTTTTATTCAATCTTTTAAAGTTTAACAAAAATTGAAATTATGTAAAGCACTTTAAACTGTATGACTTGTGCTGTATAAAGTGTAAGAGGTACAACCACAAGTTGTAAACTTTTACGTTATGTTGGACAGCCAAGCTTCTACGGCACAGACATCAATTTAAAAAGTTCAAAAAGAACATCCCACATGACACGAGCCAAGATGCATATCAAGCAAGAAGCATATTATAGCTTTCAAATCATGTAATCCATAGTTTGTGTTTAAATAGTGATGAAGAGGAGAGTAGTGAGTAACGTATCTGTTCATTAACATGCATGCGCGTCAGCCATCCCTGTTTAAAGATTGAGAGGGACAATCACTCAGGATGTCAGGGAGGAATGAAGTGCAGTGCCTTCGTGGCTGAGTGTATCTACAGCGTTTTTTATTTCTCTTTGTGTCTTCCAGTTTCTCTCACCGTTAGTTAGTGTGGTCCAGATGAGCTGTTGTAACTGACCTACTTGGTAAATAAAAGATAAAAAGTTGAAGCCAGGCTGAAGCACAAAGCCCATTTTAGATATTTCTTCAAAACAAAGTACTGTATGCACCCACTTTCAACACTTGTCTCTGCCCCACTCTCATACTGTTTTCAGCAAGTACTACAATTTAGAAAAATACTTCCCGTTTTACTGTTTAGTACAATAATATTTCAAAATATAATGCTGTAAATGTACTGATCTTTGGCTGCATAATTAATGTACTAACGACTCTGAGTTGGCTTATTAGTAGCTCCTTGTTCAAAAGGTACTTTGACAAGACCCATTTTTGGAGCAGAATTTTTGATTCATAGGAATTTAATATCAATCATTTAATATGTCCAAAACAGACAACAGATGTATGTTAGGGTGAAAAAGAGAGCAGCTAAGATTGTGTGACAAGACCATAATATGAACCTTTCGTTCATATTTAAAAAGTGTTAAGGTGTAGTAAGTGAGGGCGTTAACATATCTGTGTTCATTAGTGTGCGCTCTAGTCACACATGCCACTGAATGTCTGAGAGGCGTAATCACTCAACAAGTGAGAGTGAAATAATCGCTGTTACAGAGCAGTCTCAGTCTCCATTTTTGTGTCTTTCTCTGAGAGTTTCTTGATCTGTGTCGCAACCTCGTCCTCTTCATCGTTCCTCCTGTCTCTCATCCATCTAGCTTATACATATTGATGTCCCAGGGCTAAATGCAAAGTCATTGAGCTGTAATGTATGAACTGTGATAAATAAGTGAAGCAGTAGGAGGCCAATTTCAGACCACCAGACTCATTGGTGGAATGTAGGGAAGCACTTCCTGACATAAATGTGAGGTTGCATGAATAAGTCAACGGCCGTGGCGGAAGAACATCTCCATCGTCACTTGGGTCTGACAACTGGACAAATGCATCCCCAGTTCCCTTGTTGATTTGTTTTTTGTGTGTGAAGATTTTAGTTACTTTGATGTAATAATTTAAAATGTAGTCAAGAGCAAGACACTCAAATGGAGAAATGCGCACTGTGACAAAATGCTCCATATTTTTTAATTTAGTTAAAGTGGTCACAAAAAGTAAAAAAAACAAAACAACCACTGACATTTCAGAGCTTTCTCCTCATGGTGCATGATGCAGATTCAACCTAAATAATAAAGAGTATATGCACTATATAGCACATTGTTGTATTTTGGTGGAGAGTTAGGGTTAATTTTTGCATTTTTTCTAACAATCCAAAAAAATCTTATTTCTTTAAAAGGTCCCATGACATGGTGCTCTTTGGCTGCTTTTATATAGACCTTAGTGGTCCCCTAATACTGTATCTGAAGTCTCTTTCCAATAATTCAGCCTTGGTGCAGAATTACAGCCACTAGAGCCAGTCCCACAATGAGCTTTCCTTAGTATGTGCCATTTCTGTGTCTGTAGCTATTGAGGAGGAGAGAGGGGGGGGGGCAAGGTGGAGGGTGGGGGTGTGGCCTTGACCAACTGCCACTTTGCTCGTTAGAAAGCCATGATGTCTCTCTCTCATGGGTGGGCCAAATTTTCTGGGCGGACAAAGCAGAGAAAGGGGAGGTAACCTTGCTCCTTATGACCTCATAAGGAGCAAGATTCCAGATCGGCCCATCTGAGCTTTCATTTTCTCAAAGGCAGGGCAGGATATCCAGGGCTCGGTTTACACCTATCGCCATTTCTAGCCACTGGGGGACCATAGGTAGGCCGGGGGAACGCATATTAATGTTAAAAAGTATAAAGTGAAATTTTCCTGCCGTGGGACCTTTAAAGGCAACACATTGCATCCTTATCTCCTCTCCACTTTACACAAAGACAAATGGAGAGTAATAAATGCATGTGTGATGAGAAACCCAGTCTGACCTGAAAACCATGGATTTCTTCACTTCATGTTTAAATAGTGATGAAGAGAAGTGAGCGAGAGGAGCAAGTTATGTATCTTTATGCATTGAATAAAGATACATAATGCATGAATGCTAGTCAATTTCCCTCCAGCATTAATAAAAGGTGTCTCATCTTAGCCTCTGTTGACCACAAACAAATACATCTGAAAAACACACACACACACACACACACACACACACACACACACACACACACACACACACACACACACACACACACACACACACACACACACACACACACACACACACACACACACACACACACACACACACACACACACACACACACACACACACACACACACACTACTCACAGCCAGCATGAACTTGGCATCCTCAACTTTGTCCATATCCAGCAGCTGGAGGAAGAGGTCTGAAGCTGGTCTGTAGCAGGCAAAGTGGTTGGCTAGCCGCTCTGCCATAGCACTCACTGCAATACAACATGTACATTTGGTGAATGTCTTATGTGTTTTATTAGGACTGAAGTGCATCATTCTTATTATCATTTTGCCTGTGGTTTAATATGTTGTATTTCTATTTCTTATACATTTATGCAGTGTGTGTGTGTGTGTGTGTGTGTGTGTGTGTGTGTGTGTGTGTGTGTGTGTGTGTGTGTCTCCGTCTTACACTTGTCTAAGGCTTTGTCATTGTCATCTTCCAAGATCTTTCTGAAGACGAAGGACATACTGGGGGTCGTGCTGTTTGGACTAGTGAAGACTGCCTCCAACACCTCCACTGCGGACTCCATGTCACCACTGAAGAGGGTGGAAAGGGTTAGCTTAGTTAGAGTTCATCAAAAATACACCCAATAAGCTGTACAACTTCAATCTTCAAACTTTGAACAGATAAAAAGAAAATAGGAGAAACAAACCCTGACAACATTTTTTATGTCCCATACACTGCAAGTATGCTACGTTCTTTTAGGGAAGGTTGTGTTAATAAGAAGGCAAGCAGGTTTCTTTGATGTGTAAGACACACATCCTTGTTACATAAAAGGGCACACTTCTTCCTGCATAGGCACAGACTGCTCATTGGATGTAATTTGTAAGAGACAACAAAATCCAATATGGCTGGAATTGCTAGAGATACTGGGCTGGGAGAAGAACAATACATCAGTAATCAGCCAAACCAGAATTAACCTTTGAAAGTGGGATTCAATCCCTTGGGGTAGAAACAAATACTAAACAATATATTATGAGAAACTGGCCATATTAAAGAACAAGAAGAACTTCTCCCACAAGCTGTTTTCGAGACTCTTTAGTAATTTAATATTAAAATGATATTGGTTTGTATTGATTTTTTTTCTTCCCTTTGCGCGCTGACCAACTTATTCTCCGACTGATGCTCACTCGTACACACTTGGTTGAGACAACCAAACAAAGCCTGCACACCAAAGCGCTACAAATGTAAAACAACTCAATCTGGCAACCCGACCTCGCTACTAACACTTTACACTCCCTGCTCCCTCCCCACCGTCAGCAGTCGTAATGAATATTTAACATACAGGGTGTGTGTGCGTCTCTGTGTATGTATATGTGAAAGTGTCCAGAGGTGGGGAAACATATCTACGCTGATTGTTGCGACTGGGACCGTCTGAATAATTCAGCAGGGGCCTCCTCTAAATGTGGCACTCCGCTTTCCGGGCCTGCTTGCTTTTCCGCCCCGGCTCTTAACCAGTCAGCTTGACTCAGATACAGTGGGGACGCACGTGTCAGGGCCGCTCAGAGCACAGCTCCCGGAGGTCAGGGTTCAAGCTGACAGGCCCGCACTGCAATGGCCAATCGGGCGTGAGACTGTCTTGCTTTTCTTCACTTTCTGCTGTCCTTCCGAGATGGCACGGGGACGCAGCCACTTGAGCTGGGGGACAGCGCTAATGCGGCAAGTAGCGCAATGAAAGTTTGATGCACAATGTGTTTTATGTATTTGTTCTCTGTTGTTTGAGAAGCGACAAAGCAAAAGTGGAGGATGGGTGTTTTCATGACATTAAAAGGAACCCATGAATAATCCCATTACGCCGGTGTTTCCTATTTGTAGTTGACACTGCGCTAGCCCTGTAAGCTTTTACTTTGAGAGTGTGTCAACATGGGTCTTGTCACACCCTGCTGCTGGTATTGCATTAAACTGTTTATCTCTATGTGCTGCTTAGTAACACCAACAGTTTACAAAATAGTATAAAATACTTCACACTGGATTGTAAATTGCATCATAAATTGAAATTATGTTTTGCTCATGCAACTAGGAGCCCTGCTCATCCACAGACATTACTTTTTCTGTTTGCGGTCTGTCTGCACTCCATTTGACTGAACATGGTTGGTAAGGATTAGAGATAAAGGTGATATGACAACTTTCTTAAAAAGGTCAGCTTTATGGAAATATCTGAAATGCTGCATATCCCTAAAATGTGAGTCATACATGACCAAAATCCTTAGTTAGGCCCCTTCGTGTAGACTTTTATGTGATTATAGGATCTTTCAAATTACTCTGTAAGTTTTCGTTTGTAGAAACTAGTGCCACAGCCAGAAATTTAAAAATCCTACACAGGCTTTAAGCGTCTCCTCAACTCAAATAGTTGATCGCCACACACAGCCTACGCTTAACACGCTTACTTCTTGATGTGTGCGAGGGCCGTGTTGTTGACAAACACCATGCTGGACAGGTTGAGGGTCGTGCCGAGGCCCTTCATCAGTGACTCCACTTCCTGGATGCCCGCCACGTCGCCTTGGCTACCCAGGGCCTGAACCAGTCTGGTGATGGCGAGCTGTGAAGGCACGTGGTCCACCTGCAGCATAGACTTCAGTTTCTCGAGAGCATCTGTGGAGGAGTGGAAGAGGTGAGTATGTGTGTGTATGAAATGAGAATGTATATGTGTGTTTACCCATTCAAGTCTGTGTCTTACCTTTAGCCTGGCCTTTCTTGCTGTGTGTGATGATGAGCAGATTGGTGGCGATATCACTCAGCTGAAAGCCTGGCACATGAGACGCAGCACTGCGAGAGACACACAGTATTCTCTTGGTTTGGCATCAGCTTTCAACTATACACTTCTTATTTGAGTCAATCTGTTACTTACATAATCACTTTCTTTTTCAACCTCTCAACAGTTTGTAAGCATGCTCCCAATGACATTACAAAATACAGTACAGTGGCTAATGATCGTTGGCCAATATGACGACATTTACTGTGAAGATGATGGTAATTTGGCAGAGATTTTGCCATGCGGTGTATATACTGAGTTTATGACCAAATACCTGCAAAAGGAATCATCTGGTCAGACATTCCCGTCAGCCTCAGCTCTATTTTTTAGCAAGTGTTAGGATGTGAACCCACTAAACTAAGATGGTGAACATGCTCATCATTATATACCTGATAAACATCAGCAACACTGTGAGCATGTTAGCATGCTGACATTAGCAGTTAGCACCTCTGTGCCTAAGTACAGCTGCACAGAGATGCTAGAGTGGCTGTAGACTGTCATATGTGGTACTAATGTATAAAATGTAATCCCATGTTGGATGGAGGGTTTCAATGGCATGACACAAATCTATATCTAGGTTGGGTGCAACTTCTTACCATGGTGGACTGTACGGGTGGACTGTACACAGCTATTAGAGACAGCTTTATTTCTAACTTTAAAGATGACACTGTACAGGTGAAAACAAATCTTTATAATCTGTGATGACTAAATTATTATCTCTGTGGCATCTTAGTCTTCAGCATTTGGGTCATTATAAGGCATCACATTCAGAAACGACTCCACAGATAGACAAAACAATGGGAAAAAAGTGATTGACAGCAAGTCTGAGCCTCTTGTAAAGTACTTGCTGTAACCATGAAAATAATACAGACATCAAACAGCTGATTACTTCCTGCTGAGCCGCTGCACGTGTGTGTTTGTATATCTGTGTGTAGTGTTATGTAGGACAGGCTGAATGCTGCAGTATTTAGGCGTCCAGGAGATGCCCCGCTCCTCATCACTTCTTCACTCACTCCATCTGCCCGTCTATTTGCTGTCCTTTTCAGCCCTCCTCCTTTTCATTTATTTGCCACTAAAACCTCAATCAAGCTTGCCTCCCGTCTTTTTTTATTTATTTGTTATTATAGCCCTGCAACCAGATTAATCCGTCCGCTCAATTGAGCATCAGTCTGGCAACCCTTATCACCACGGCGACACCAGGCCAAGCAGCATCCGGCAGCCGCTGTGACGGGGTCACGGTGGAGATTGAAACGGTAACAGGGTCACCGAAGGATTGCCGTGGAGACCAAGCAGCGAGGGGAGAAAATCTCTAGAGGCCGACTCTCACTCACCTTTCCGCAACACACACTCTCATTCGTCTTCTCGGGGTATTGTGCTTTAGCCAATGAATCCAACATACACCCCTTCCCCTCTCTCTCTCTCTCTCTCATCATCATCATCACTCTCTCCCAATCCCTTAATCTCACATAAGCACCCCGCTGCTCAATTCTGTACAGATTACCCAAAAACAAACACACCCACATGCACAGACAATTAATGCCTATAGCGTCTTCATTAACCTCGTACATGATTAAATCTAGCCCTCCGCGCCTTGTTCACTCCTCCTTTTCCATTTAGCTCTTTTTATCTCCTTGCTTTCCTCCCTATTTCCATCTTTCCCTGACACTCCTCTCAGCTCATTTCACTTCTCATTTAGAGTGCAGATAAACAAAGCTTTTATCCAAGCAGGGATGCCATAAACCAATTCAAACAGAGACTGGAGATGGGTTATCACTTGTATTGCCTCGCGCTTGTTGAAACAGGGGTCTAAAATTGATACGATTATTCCTCATAACATCAGAGAGTGAACCATGTAGAGAGCCAAAAACAGGGAAGAGACCGATAGTGTAATAGATGTTTTCACAGTTTCCCCCCCCCCCCTTCCCTACAAATTAGTAACTGCATCTCTTCTTTCGGTGTATCATGTCATTCTATTATTATCATCTTTTTTATTTTAATTTTTTTACTTTGCTTCTGTGTTTTTCCTCTGCAGCGAGAAAGTGATATAAAGAAAGGAACAAAAGGAGATAAAGAAAAAGGAGGAGATTACCTAAAAAGACAAACAGAAGATCAGCGCTGCACTAAGCTCAGATCTCTAATACCGCTGTCTGTCAATTTGTCTCCAGGCTCAAGCCCTGATATGGCCCGCATAACCCAACAACACATGATACATTACTAATTGGAAGAAGATTGATGTTTTTGCGCAAAGTCATCCGCTTCCCAGAAAACCAAAATGAATCTGTACACCCAAGCGCGCGTGTGTGTATCTTGGGGCTTAGTAAGAACCACTGTTCATATCCAGCAGGGCTGAGTGTGTTCGAACACAATCAGTTTATAATCCTCATGTCTATTGAAGAGAGGTAGTTTTAGCCTGAGGTGACCTGGTGCCACAGACTGAGGAGACAGGGAAAGCAGACATGCACTGATCTCCTTTTTCAGTTCCGATCCAATTCTGATACCTGAATTTGGATATCTGCCGACTATCAGAGCAAAAGTATTTCGATCAAGTAATAAGAGTATCAAAGCATTAACCACAATACAAGGTGAATTTGTTATGTTTATAACCAAGATATGGGATGGGTCCTTCGTATTCAACTGCTGTTAATCATTTGTAGGGAGGAACGGATACAGACAGCTGGTTATTACAAATTAGATGCCAAGACAAAATGCTAAAATATGATAAAATTAACACTGTTAGAAATCAAAGCAAAAAGATCAAACCTGAGTAATTACGGTTAAAACATACTTACATATACTATTTATGCCTGATATTACAGTATAACTTGGAAAAAAACAGTTGTGTTTTTCTGTTTTGTAAGGCTTTACCAAAACGTGTCATTTGTCGTTGCAGAATGAGATATTAAAGCACTTACATGTCCTTAACTGCCATGGCATCCTCAATGGATCCCTCGGCCAACAGGGCCCGGATCAGGTGATCGTAAGGGGCGGGACCTAATACCACACCCTTTTTATCAACTTCCTTCAGCATCCCATAGGCTTCTGTAGAAAGAGAGCGAAAGAAAGAGTCCAAGTTGGGACAGGATAAAAAAAAGCCAAATTTGAGAGAATCTTTATAATTAAGTAAGTGACTCTAAAAGTCAATGAGTAGCTCTAAGTCCATTTTAACCCTCAACTCTTGCAGCTCTAAACAGCTTTTAGGACAATTTTTCCTCAATGGTGCTTGTCAGATGGTGGAACAGCTTCTGAAGCCACTTAAACAACCCCCACCCCCCGCACACACACACACACACACACACACACACACACACACACACCTTTTCAGCCTTGGAACTAGGAGGTGGATGTGTCCCACAGCTACTTTAACTTTCCAACAATCCAACAATTTATGCAGCAACTAGTGGGTTGTGCGATGGTGAGAAAGTATGCAGGGTTAGCCTCCAAGGCAAGATTGTTCGAAAAGTGTGCATCCTTTTCACCATATTTGAACGATTATCGCATCTCACCCCTCAATATTTCAGGCAGAAAATCCCACTTAACGCCAAGTGCCTAGCACCAATCAGCAGACAGCCAAGTAAATAAATTACATCTGAAAAGCTAGATGATCCAGATCCAGTGAATTTTCTCTGGGTTTGGAACCAGAACTAAAAGACAAGTGTGCAACAGGGCTTATATTTATCGAGACACGGGACTCCAACTGGAGTGCTAAGTGTTTTATAAGCAGTTGTTTGCTAAAATAAAATTGATAAGCAAAAAGCATATCAGGGCTGCTGAAGTCTTTCTGCCCGCTAACGATCAAAAATGTCTTCATTGCAGCTTTAAATGGAAACTTACTCACTCTTACTTATCTTACTTACGTCAGATGGTTCAAGTATTTCAAACCAGCTTCTTATGGGTTTAGTTCAGCTCTATATCATGTTGGACAACAACACTGAGAGCTCCTGCTGCTTACCTTTAGCTTTGCCCCTTTTACAGAAGGCCAACAGACGGGCCTGGTATTCAGCACCACTTTCGGCTGTGGGGAGGGTTGTTGCCGACTTGACCTGCTGTGTGGTGGCAGCTTGTTGGTACCAGGTCTGAAAATGAAACACACAAAGAGAAAACTCAGTTTGATTGTTCCATCAAATCACAGCTGCATCCAGCATCCAAGCCTGTATATACACACACACACATATACACACATTCAACTGTGTGCTGGCAATGAGCTGGTGTGTGTATGACAGTGCAATAATGCTGGGCAGGCAGAGCAGGGTCCCATAATGCTCGCTCACCCGTGTTGCAGTGAGGGGAGGGGGTTAAGCTGTATTGGCTAGGGGCAAATTAGGTCTGGCACCCCAGGGGCAAAAGAAAAGTGTGTGCGCGTTAGAGAAAATGTGTGTGTCGAAGCGGGGGTGTCAACTTAAGAGCCCCAGGGGTCACCAAGTTCATCGCTCCAGGCAACAGCAATCACTTCCTGTCTCATCATGCTTCAGGGTATTGGAGCACGCTCACATGCAAACCAAAGCTGAGGAAAAATGCAGCAATAGAACAGACTAATATTATATTATTTAAAGCAAAACTCCCCTCTTCACTTCAATCTCTTTAATACATATTCTGTCCACTACAGTCAAGGCCACATGCATGTATGTAACTAAGAATCCAGAGGCAGCCATATGGTGGCATTTAGCTGCTGGCTAAATTAGTCTGGCATTACAGATTTACAAACAGATCAAGCTGTAATTCCTTTCACCAGCCAGACGGTCTGATTGACCACACTTCAGATCAGAGCTTCAATCCTGTTTCCTCTGCATGTAATGAACAGAGGCTTAAAGTGGAGCGGGGTGAGGAGGGGGGCTGTATGGAGCGAGTAGTTGATAAGAGTTTTCAGAGGTTTTTTGGGGATAGTTTCTATTATCAGAGGTTGGGGTCAGCTTGCTCTCTGGTTAATTTATGCAGTAAGAAAATAATTGGGAACGAGACCATGGGATTTCAAATTATGGAGAGCAGCTTCAGTTTATATTATATGCAGCGCCGATGAAGCTTCTTTCCATATCAATACAGGACAATTTACAGTATATACTAGATATACACTAACCACAGAACACTACTAGCACTGTCAGTGTATACATTTAGAGTTAGCTTCTCCATAAGATTTCATTTATTTATATATTATATTTTCCTTTGGGAAATGAGCTGCAGTATCTTATATGTTTATTGATAAAGACGCCTATATATCAATGATGGAAAACCTTTAATATCTTATATTCCAATTTGCAATTGAATTAAAGCCTATACAATGTCAGAAAATAGTGAGAAATGGCCATCACAAGTTGCCAGAGCCCAAGGTGACAAAGATATTCGATTTACAGTGACATATAAACAAAACAAAAATGGCAAATCCTTCAATTTGAGAAGCTGAAAACTGATATATATTATTGAAAATATTATAGATTATTAAAGGATATGACAGATAACCAAGGGTACCTCCACCCCACTTCATTCAAGATTTAAGGACAGAAATTTATGTACAGGCATGCTTGTGTGTTATGTTTGACCTCAGGCTATTTTAGAGTCCTCGAGAGCTCTTGGGAATCTCCTGGCCTTTGCTTTCAGTTTTATCTGCTCTGCCTTTGCCTCCCCTCAGGAGCCTCCTGGCAATTATTCTTCTGAATAACTGATCTGTCTAATGAGCGTTACTAGGATGTGCATATTATTAAGCTGGGGGTTTTACCTCAGGCACCTCAAAGGGCACCTCCTGGCCATTATTCTTCAGGACGTCTGCCAGCATACGCAGGGTCCTCTCCCTGGGAATGACGTTCTCCTCCTGCATCTTCGTCCATACTGCTTCTGCCTTTTGCCAGTCGTTTGTCTCCTCTGGAAATAACAAGAGACAAAGCAGTGGGAATGAGAAAAGAGGAGTTCTTAAGTAATTTTTTATGAACGCCATGACACACAGACCCATGTGGACGTCAGTTCATATTGGTTTAGCTCATCACTCAGCCTACACCAGAGAGTAATTTCTGACAAAGCGCTCCATGCTGAGAGAGGGCAATCAAAGCACTAATCTGATCAACTGACTGACCCTCAACATTGGTGTGATTTGGGAAACACACTAACTAGAAGGTGTGTGTGTGTGTGTGTGTGTGTGTGTGTGTGTGTGTGTGTGTGTGTGTGTGTGTGTGTGTGTAATGGGTTGACAATCAGCTTTAGCACTCCAATCACAACTGTTATCAGCTCTGCTCTCCACTGCAGCAATCACACCATGTCTTGTGCTCTTACTTCTGACTGATCCCATTCGCTGACACTAATCACCCCCCTCCCCCCGGACCAAGAGCACAACCAGAGGTGGGAGGTCACAACAGCAGAGGACATAAGAGGGTAAATGGGAGGCTGCAAACTGAGAGGAATAAAATAAAAGAACACAAACACAACACAACACACAAACAGACAAATGAAAGAGCCTTACTGCAAAGACGGAGGATGTAACTGTACATCTCATCCCTGTCGCACTCAAAGAGCTTGGTTGTCATGTCCACCATCTGCTCCAAGGCCTCCATCTATACACACAAACCCAACAATATATAATTTAAGTTGGAATTTTTGTATTTTCACTTTTTTTGTCTCCTTTGTGGCCTTGAGTTGTTCAGCCTGTATGCGTGTGCCTCTGTGTGCGTGTTTGTTTGTCACTCACTCACTCTGACACACACACACACACACACACACACACACACACACACACACACACACACACACACACACACACACACACACACACACACACACACACACACACACACACACACACACACACACACTACCTGATTGGATGAAATGCATTTCTCTGCATACCAGTGCAGGCGTCCAGGCCGTGCCCTCAGCCCTGGGGTCTACAAAACAAACAAACAAACAAACAGATGGCAATGTCTATGGACAGACTCCAGAGAGTAGATAGATAACAGTATCAAACAAAAAAATGTGACTCATGTGGGTGTCATGTGGACGTGTTGCGGTTTATACCAAGCCGGATTTCTTCTTGTTGAGAATTCCAAGAATTCAAGCAATTCACTTATTACTAGACAAAGTTATTACTAGACATATTAGAAGTCACAGCCAAATCCATGAAAATAAAAGGTCTAAGTGATAATAAGTGACTATAAATGTAATAAATCAGAATTATTTCAGAATCCTTTAAATACAGTCTGGAATCTTTTCAAATCAATCACTACTGTGGCAATCACACTACAATCAATATCAATGTCTATGAAAGATCAATTAAATATAGGTTAAGTAACCCTTACATGCATTAACCATATGCACATACACTTAGCCAGCCTAAAAACTATTTTAAATATTGCTATTAGTTGATGTACACCAACTTTATTATAGAATAAATATAGATGGATATATCACTGGTTTAAAAAATGAAATGCGTCTGCAGAATAACCTCTTGTACCTTTATGTGAGCACACTGAAGTATTTTCAAATAATCTTAACTGTAAAAAGAAATGTAAAGTGAATGTTTGTGCGGCCTTGAGCGGGCTTACAGCAGATACAAAGCAGTGCACCAATACACAGATAACAACTAGTACACAGTAAAATGTGTTGAGGAGTCCGATACATGCATTTGGCATCAGGGCTGCATAGCAGGGCTGAAACTAAAGATTATTTTCAATTTCAATTTTTTTCCAATTAGTCTGTTATTTTTTCTGTTAATTAATGAATCCTTTAGCTTATAAAATGTCCGTAAATAATGGAATTGTCCATCTCAAGCTCCCAGAGCCCAAGGTGACGTCTTAAAATTACTTGTTTTGTTCCAACAGGCCAAAATCCAAAGATATTTATGTTACATTTATATAAAACAGAGAAATCTATTCATATATTTTAGAGGCTTGAACCAGCAAATGTTTTTGGCTTTTTTTTTTTTTAACAAGGGTGTATAGTGTATTGTAGTGTGTGATGTATATTCTTCAGGTTATGTTATACAGTGATGTAAGGACTATTTGTTTGTGTTATAGGTCTGATGTCTTGTCATAAAGTGCCTGGCGACTGTGCCGCAAACCCAACTGCCCCACGGGGACAATAAAGTTATCTACAACATTTTTGACTTGAACAATGAACTGACTATCATAGTTGTTGTCAATAATCGTCTGTGCAGACACTGATCCATTAATCGTCTAATCATTTCACCACTAATGTACAGAGAGGATTCAGTGTGTGGACTGACGACATTAGAGGTTATGCTCCACTGTAAGGTGAAAAAAAAATAAAACGGAATCATTTTCGTCACAAATGTTTAAAAAAAAAAGTGCATCTAAACTCATTTGCATAAATATGCACTTTGAACTGAACCAGCATCCATTGTGTACTGTTAAATTAAACTGAATAATAATAATAATAATAATAATAATAATAACAACATACACACACACACACACACACACACACACACATAATAATAATTCTATTATTAATAACCAAATATATATTTTCTTCATAGTGCAAGATGTTCATTACCCCAAAGCTCATGTTATACTAAGTATGACAGTGTCTGAGCACTGTGGCTGTCAACGTTACACTGCTTGGGCTATTTGTGAGAATATTAAAAGGTTGATGTGTTAAAAGAAGAAATCTTCTGACACATATCTTTAGACTACAAGAAGCACAAGTGGAGGGGGAAAAAAATATTTATTTAAAGACTCAAAACTGCAACGCTGTAATGTGTTGCAGTTTGTTGTTACTGCGTCATCTTTTCTTGATTTTTGCCTGGGTTGGTGGTGATGGGCTCATGTTGCAAATTGTATGTTTTGTGTGATGTGTTGAAGTTAAAATAAAAAATGGTTAATCATAAAAAACAATTATGGGAATATTGTATTTCCGAAACGTCTTTTATTTGTTACCGTTATATTGCAAATCTCTTTCCAATAAAGGTTTAAGTGGAGAAAATATTTTGTTTCACCGAATGCTGAGCTAGCCAGCAGTAAAAACAGAAAATACTGCACAAAAGACTACTTTAGACGCAAAATTACAGGTTAAAAAGTCAAAATAGAACATATAACTAAAACAAATAGGTTTAAACTGCACAGACTTTAAAAAAGATATATAGTAGGTTTGTAGTAATACTGCAGATAGACAAGAGTGTAGGCTGTCAAATAAGGGCTGACATAGATTGATCTGCAGGCTCATGTAGCTAAGATTAAGCTTGATATGTGGAGTGACTAGATGATTATTATCATGGAATAACAGTGATCAGGATTTCATCTGTCTCTTGGGGCTTTGAAACAATCTGAATGAGACTAGGAATGAGAAGTCTCACCCTCCCTCTCTTCCCAGTAATCTGAAAAAAAGCGAGCGAGAGGGAGAGACAGAGCGATCTGCCAGAAAGTTAATCTGAATGGGGATCAACAGCGCTCAATCCCCGCTGGCCTCTTTGATGGGAGCCCATCATACTTTGAGAGGGTGGGCAAAGTCAAGAAAAGACGGGCTTCATCCCTTTCTCTGACCATCCCTCACTGCCATCATCCTTTCCTCTTTCAATCCACTCTTCTCCAAATCCCTCCCTCTTCCTCCAAATCGCCCCTGCTCCTACTCACTCTTTTCCCCCTGCCTCTCCATTCCTTTCATCCGGCCCAGGCAAAGGCATTATGTTCTTACTCAACCAGCCAAAGGGACAAATTAAAATGTGTTGCACTCTCTCTCTCTCTCAGTCTGTCTAATCTTCTTAGAGACTAAGGCCCAGTGCAAGTGCTCCATCTTTTTTCCTCCAATTCCCTTTACTTGGTAAAATCTTGCAGGCTCAAAGCAGCCTTCTGCACATCTACTCGCAAACACACACACACAAATATGTTTTGGATTTTGAATCCGTCAGGACAAATCTCCCTAATCTGGGCAGAAAACAAAATCCTCAGAAATAAGAAGGCACATGAATTTACACACGAGCGGTTGGATTAAAACAAGAACACAAAGCAGAAAGGAACCACAGCACAGACACTCTCACTTTCAGAAAGAGATAATAGAAAATGTCATCAAGTCAGATTATCAGTACAATCCACACACACACACACACACACACACACACACACACACACACACACACACACACACACACACACACACACACACACACACACACACACACACACACACACACACACACACACACACACACACACACACACACACACCAGTGTATTACAGTCCATCACTCTGCCTCTTTAAGAGTATTGTGTGGCCTTTAGATGCTTCTTTCTCATCCCTGCGTACAGGTATACAAAAAGAAAGATAGAGCCGACCGCCTCTCACCTCCACTTAACAAACCCTCTCCATCTCAATTCCACTAATCACCTGGCCACTTAGTACACACGTACACACACGTACACACACCACAAAAAACACACAAAAACACATAATGGCTCACCACTCTTTAGAAATAATACCTAACCTTGACCATCACACACATGTGCGTGCTGCAATAATAGGCCTGGCCACCTGACAATCCTCTACCTAACCTTGACCATTTAGCAAAAAATTGGCCACCTTTCTCTATCATTACATTTAATTAGCTGTGATTAATCAGCTGGTAATTATACCAAACACAGCCCAAAGACACCACTCTGGACTGCCACTTGACGCTCTCAGAGGGGGAAAAAACGTAGTTGTGTGTTTGAGTGTGTATATGCATATTTAAGTGATAGATATGATTCTATTGTATTATATACCTTTAGTACTATATCCGTTGTCATGTAAGTGGCATAAGTGGCAGTTCAGAAGGGAACTTTCTGTTCAGAGACTTTGTTCTAAACATTTACGCAGGTTAAGTGAAGTGAAATATATTGTCTTAGTGAGACTTTTTTCTTTTTTCCGATTATACTCCAAAAGAGGGCAAACCACTAAACTGACTTTGGAGAATTTACCACCACTCAATGGATTATGCTTCAAAGCTGCATTAACCAATATTATCATATTAACAAGGGACGTAATGTGTAACGTGAAAAGTGTCGCTCGTAGTGTCCCAGAGAGAATTATCATCTGACTCTGCACTTCTCCTCAGCTCTACAGTAGGAAGCATTTTAGCATCTTCGGGCTCATCGTTTTGGTTTTCTGCTAGTTTTCTTCTAGCTGGTGAACATAGTGAAGCATTTAGCAGCTAAAAGAGCCATATATTTCCCTCAAGAGCTAAAAAGAGTCAATATTGGACATTAATTTGCCCAAACAACTTTGAATAATGTTGTTTTTGCACCATGTATGCTGGATGTATAAATAGGCAACCGATTGATGACGCACTCTCTGCAACAACTTTATCCTAGTCATAATATGTCAATGTTGTCTTTACAGCTGGTTACACTGTGCCAAGGTGGCCAAAACAATTACTCCATAGTCATTTATGAAGAACATTTTTACTTTTGTGACATTCTGACACGGTACAGTATACACTAAACAATTAGTTAAAAAAAAAAAAAAAAAAAAAAAAAAAAAAAAAAAAAAAAAAAAAAAAAGAAGAGTAATCTATACTGAAAATAATGATTAGCTAGAGCACCTAATTCTAACATGTTTATACGAAGTTTTCTGTTATCGAGGGGAAAACACCCAGGGTACGTACAACAGCTAATGCTCTATTGCTAATTCTACAGTGTCTGTTGACAACTGAAGATCCATACTGTATCATTTAAAGAGCTGCAGGTTTCACTTTACGCTGTGTGTCTATGACAAACTAAAACCCAATAGATAGGGGTGGCGCAGCTGAGCTTTGCCTCTTTAAACTACATCTTACACTGACATCAAGGACAACATGTACAGTACATCTGGGGTCCATTTACAAGGCAGCACCAATCTCATACATCACGGGCATGTAGTCGACTGTTATAAGTAGGATAACGGCAATACAATCTAGCAGAAGGGGAATGAGAGCCACAATAACATGTCAATAATATTTAAGAGGGACAAATCCCTCATTTAGTGCGCACCAGGACATGAGAGGGCAGAGCCAGAGCAATGGAGTTGAGGTATTTTCCCCCCTCAGTTTTGTTCTGATCCTGATCAGACAACATAATGGCCTTGTTTCCCTTTCCTCCGATGTCAGGCTCATCCCTCTATTCGTTTATTCATCAATCTCTCTGTCCCGCTATCCAGTCCCCGACCGTCCTATTTTATCCATGAAAATCCTCTCTCTCTCTCTCTCTCTCTCTCTCTCTCTTCTACAGGGCTTACAGCAGGACTTAAGATAACAAAGATATAAATATTCATAAAATATTCAGGTCAGATGAGCTACAATAACAAAAAGAGGTTGGTAGAGTTACATCCTTCATGTCCTTTGTTGCTCATGACACTCAGATGTCATCCTGATTTTTATTGAAATATTCTTCGTCAGACAGCTCCTCTTTTCTATTGAGAACTAATGTAGCCAGGAAAATCAAATACAAATACCACTCTACCATTCATGCACGAGTTTGCATACCTATGAAAAGGCTGTAATCAAAGAATTTTTACTTTTGTCTTAAAAAATTACTCAAACCGACTAATCGATTATCAAAATAGTTGGCGCTTAATTTAAGAGTTGACAACTAATTGATTAATCTTTGCAGCTCCATTTACAATACTATGAAATGCTGTGTGTGTGTGTGTGTGTGTGTGTGTGTGTGTGTGTGTGTGTGTGTGTGTGTGTGTGTGTGTGTGTGTGTGTGTGTGTGTGTGTAGGTTTACCTCAATGATCTTACGAGCCTCACGGTAGCGGCCTGTCTGCAAGAATGCGAAGAACAGATCATACAGCATGGTCATCTCGCCTCGCTCCTGACTAACAAAGTCCATGGCTGAAGAGAAAGACAGAGAGGCAGACAGACAGACGGGGAAACAGAGCAGAGAAAGTTCATGAATTAAAAAAATAAAAATAAAGCCTGCAAGGTGAACAAAGACACCGTACACTTCATCTTTTCCTTCGGATTCCATTATTTGGCACAATGTCCCAGGCACAAAGCAGCCATATCAAGTCTGCTCTCAAACAAACACAACGAGGTCCCGAATGAAAGCCTAAGCTCTAAAGGTAAACTTGCTATAGCGCTCAGCATTATGGACTCTCTCTGTCCAGGTACCACACACACAATGGCTCCACTCTTTAGAAATAATACCTAACCTTGACCATCACACACATGGCCACTTAGTGCGCACACACACACACACACACACACACACACACACACACACACACACACACACACACACACACACACACACACACACACACACACACACACACACACACACACACACACACACACACACACACACACACACACACACACACACACACACACACACAGCAAAGAATAATCCTTACTTACGGTCATCTGAAGTCAACAGAAAGAACTTTAATTATTGAGGAACTCATTCATGGTTTTAAATCTAATGTGGACACATTTGTAGACAAGTTTCAGATTCAAGTTTGACTAAATTCAAATAGTATTTTCTCCATAAAAATCCTAATTTGAGGCTTTTTTGGAAGGCAGACCCACATTTGCTCATTAATTGCACTAATTAATCACTTTTCCTCCTCCACATCCCAGGTCCCTGTACACTTCACCATGACAGAAAACTCCAGGTTAAAAGCACGTATTGTATGACGACCTTTTCTTGTTTCAAAGTAGTTGAGCAGTTGCTATGGTTACCAGAACCTCGCAAAAACCCAATTTTTTTTTTTTTTCTGTTGGTGCTTGAACTCAAACCAAGGTCAGACATGCGAGTCAAGATCTTTTGACAAGGCATGTTTTTAGAGTGTTTTGGGGCTGCTGAAGGCCAGTCTGTTGGAAGTCTGCACATTTTGATAGTTCCAGTACATTTCTGCTTTTCTTTCTGATGTGTATTGTAACAGGCTGTAGCACTCAACATGTACTCACAATGCTTTACTCAGGTCGAGTGTGACTCAAGGTTTATGTCATGAGTCATCCCTCTCTCCTGCTTTATATGAGCGAGTGGGATGCAAAATCATTTGTTATTTCAAGATCCAGTTGTGGTTAGTTGCCACTGGTTTACATGCCTCATGTCGGTTTTTGAGTGTGCAGTGCCTGACTCTAAGGGTCTGTCACCTTTCAGGGGAGGGAAGGAGGTAGAGAGGTGCTTCACTGCATGGTTTCGACCTTTACACACTCGAGAGCCACTTGCCCCTGCGGCATATTGAACTTGATCTTTTCATCGCGCTTCTGTCGACATACAGGGAGACCGTTCAAAACGTGATCGCCCGACATGCTTCACCACGACCCCGGTCTGAAGTTTTCTCACTCTCTGGTCCTCTCACACACTCTGGGAATTGTTGGCGCTCGTTACGTGCGTGTTTAATGCAAACACTGCACTGGCACTTTAGATTATTTTGCCCCACACACAGAAACGAATAATAGAAGGTTAGAGTCAACCAGGAGAAGTTTGAAAAACTATTAGAATATGTCTGCGAGAAGCGGTGACCGTGTGTCCTGCTATTCTGAACTTCAATGAAGCCATTTTGACATAAATAAGACCTATAATAAGCTTTTAAGGGAGTGCGATGTTTGTACATACAAAAAAAATAAAGAATCTGCGGCATCCTGGTGGCCTCTGGATTTAAGATGCTGACCAAAAGAAAAAGTGGGAACTTTTGTTGCATGTCATTCCTTCTGTGTCCTGTAATTTCTGTCGTCTCTCTACTGTCAATCTTCTAAATAAGACATAAAATGCTACCCAAAAACACCTAGTCATGGTTCGATGAAATTATATGGGTAACGTAGGGATCCTGCAGGAACTTTTTGTTGACCATACTGTTTAAGAAACCTGGCCAAAATATGATTGATCAATTAGGGTTTAGTATATTAAATGTCCAGAACTCAAAGTGACGTCTTTATAATTAGCTTATTTTTTTTAAACCAGCAAATGCTTGTCTGGCTAACTACTAAAATTAATAATCAGAATTGTCAGTAAATGTTCTTATGATTTACTAATTGTTTTAGCACCAGATTGATAGATTATAAAAAAAAAATGACTGTACAAATGTGTAACCTTTTTGCAGCAGTTCGGTGTCTCCTTTCTCCACCAGAGCAACAACGATGTCGTGGATGCGAGGCAGGTGGTTGTAGCGCTTCTGACACTCCAGTGCTGCTTCTAGAGCTCCAGCCAGGTCTTTACTGTAGGCACGTGACACCACACACACACACACACACACACACACACACACACACACACACACACACACACACACACACACACACACACACACACACACACACACACACACACACACACACACACACACACACACACACACACACACACACACACACACACACACACACACACACACACACACACACACACAGAGAGAGAGAGAGCGGGTTAGATGTCAGGTCTGTCCAGTCAGTCATGTACAGGATTGTGTTGGTAGAGAATAGTGTATCATGGGGTGTTAACCCTGTGACCTCCTATTCAAGCACTATGAACCTTCGCAACAATACAGGCCTTTGAATGCATGACAGCACAACTGTAGGTGATGAAGCCTTTTGGCCCCAATAGATCATTCTCACACACTCAGGCACTCCCACACACCTGTCAGCGAGGGGCTAATGTCTCTCTGGACAGGCTTTTAGAGGGGAAGCAATACAACAGACAAAAGGACTCGACTGATCTTTACCCTCTGTGCTCAGCTCCTCTTGTGCCTTCCAACTTCTCTTACTATCTCTCCTCTTTTGTCCTCTCCAACCCTCTTTAACCTCCCCTCATTTCCTCGTCTCATTTCCCTTTCCTCCTGATCCTCTCTCTCCTCCTTCCTTCCGTCTCCTGCCCATCTTCCTTTTGATTTCATGCTGTCAGCACTGACTCCCCATCCGATGACCTCGCCCCCCAGCTGAGCAATTTAGCAGAAATATGGCAACAACATCCACCCCACCCCAAGCTAGCTTCCTACGTCTCATGTCATCCTTTTCTTGCTCAATCTATCCTCCCGAGCGGACAAACACACAAAAGAGCGCGTAAAGGGAGGATGAGTGCGCCTGATGGAGTGATAACGAGAAAAGTAGAGACAGAGATAGCGAAAGGAAGCAAGAGAACGAGTAGCTGAGAGAAGGGGGAGTGAGAGAGAGACCACTTCAATCCCCTCTATTGTGACAGCGCTGCCATCAATCTGTTGATTGGGTAATTACCATGTCAATCACACAGAGGTCAAAGCAGATAGGGCACCTATGGGGGGGAAAGGGGGCAGAGAAAGTGAATGAGAAACAGACGGATAGACAGAGCGTGAGAGAAACCGATTGAGAGTGAACAGGTATAATTTCTGAAGTGTTTTCTCCTCTAATCAATTAGACAAGTGGAAAAGAGAAATATGCCCCAAAAGACCAACAACCCGAGAGGAAAAAAAAAAAAAAAAAGGAAATGGTATGACCTTGAGTGCGGCTTCTGTGAGGCAGTAGCAGAAGAGAGCGATGAAGGGAGGAGGAATGGAGTGATTAGCGGTGGAAGGTAAAGAGGTCCGCTAATTGAAATGAAGAGGGACAACATTATTCAGCAGCGCCAGTCAAGAGGCTGTTCAACTGCACAACAGTCTGATTGAACAACACAGAAGAGAGACTAAGAGATATTTGAAAATGAGAGAAAGAGTGTGGAGATAGAACGAGACCGAGGGAGGAGCAGTCCTGGGTACGCAATTTACTCCAAAAATGAGACAAGGTTGGAGGAGAAAAAAAGCTGTTTGTAATAAATGTAATGTGGCTTATATGCACAAATACCGTAACTGTTGTGGTATGGTGCCTGTGGCTTTTTACACTGGAGCCATTTCTGCATGTTGTAGCCAAGTCATGTTTGGTGGATGTTTCGAAACTCCTCCACATCTGTTTCATCCTTTCTATCTGTCCACCCTAATTCTTTCCTCCATCACACTCCTCCACACCTTCTTATAATTCCTCCATCCTAATGAGACATCTTAAAAAAAAAAAAAAATCCCATCACTCTTGGCAAAAAAAAAAAAAAAAAAAGGCCTGGCATTGCAATTACACCCCCTCTGCCTTCCTCCCCTCTCCCCCTCCCTCTCCGCCCACTGATCCACCCCAAAAAAAGAGCTAAGGATGTCGAAAGACGGATAATTTCCCCTAGGTACAATTTAACTGTCACTTTGCGTTGCCATTTACTGCGGCGCACAGCCCTGTTAATGTCCTCAACTTTGCATGTCAGCCACTTTCCAGCCAATTAAGCCCTAAAAAAAAAAAAAAAAATGGGAGCGCTTTGCTCAGTGGAAACCTGAAGGATTAGACAAGGAAGCTCATTTTGCCTCATGTCACTTCCCTCCCCTATTTTTCTCTCTCTCCGTCCCACTCTTTTGTTCGGAGGAGATCGGCAGGCCTGTTATCAAGCCACTGTCCTTGTGTGGGGGAGGACGAGGAGTCTGTGTCTCCAAACGCAAATGAGACTGCGATCATGACACCGCTAGCCCACTGTTACATGTGTTGAAGAATGGCACTTACTAATGTTTACGTCAGCATCTACACAGGTAAATGCTCACATGATGCAGTTACCCAAAACCTACATGACTGTCTGTGTCTGTGTGTGTGTGTGTGTGTGTGTGTGTGTGTGTGTGTGTGTGTGTGTGTGTGTGTAAAAAAGGTCTTAAAGCTGCATTTATTGATTATTTTGGCAACTAAGGGGCAGTTGGACTGCAAACATTTGACATATTATCACATATTACCTTATAATGTTGATATGGCAAATGTGTTACTTTCATTTTGGAGTTAGTTTGGTTCCGTTTTGGTCTCCACCAACCTTAGGGAAATATCTGACTCTTTAGCAACAATATTACATTTCTGTCTGCCAATTTGGTGATTGGCAGGCAGTATACTGCTTTTTTTTGTTGCTTTTTAACATGAAACTATGTACACACAATATGAGACAGTAGAAAAGAGTAGAAGTGGATAAGCTATTACTTCCTCCAAGCCACTCATCTCCCATCAGCTCTCTAAGCCCCCTCCCAACTCCTTGCCACCATCTCTGTCTTATCATACGTGTCCTGCCAGCTCTTCATTTTGTTGGACTCATTAGCTATTCCTGTCACTAATCACTTCCAAAATGATGTGGCAATCTGGACTAGCATAGTAGCAGGTTAGCACACACAACACTGAGCGGACGGGCATGAAGGCTAACGGGGCGGCACATATGATGGGCTGTCAAGGGCTAATCTGCCGGAGAAGTGTTCATTAAGTCATTAGCGCTGACGCAGCGATGAGACGGGTGCAGGCGGGAGAGATGTCTGCTTTGTCCTCTTTTATCACTTCCCTCCATCCCTCCTCTTCCCGACTGTCGGTTTGTCCCCTGACTGACGGAATGAAGAGGTGGAGACGAACCGATAAAGATAAAAGATATAAAGAGAAGAGAGCGAGGAGATAGATTCAACTGGAGCGCAAAAGTCAAGTGTTGTGGTACTCAAACCTGCCCTGAGGCTTGGTTGAACCACTGCTGGAACTACATGTTAAATCCGCTTTACATTCCACACTTTTTATGCATTTTTACAAGAGACAAATGTATAGAATGATTTAGTTGCCAAAAGCTCATGTCATTTTGTTGATGCCAATAAAAGGCAAAGCCATAGTTACAACTCTAGATTTTCTGACAGTGGGCTGCATATATTAGCATGTTGTTATTCATCAAGCTATTTGCAAGGCTATGAGGAGCCTAAAATAAAAGTTAAAGAGAGGGGAAAATTGAAAAGAATATGCTGTTGATGTTTAGGGTTTAAAGAAGCTTTGCTCTCCAAACACTCTAGCCTATGCTCAGTTAAAGTGGTGTGCAAACTCATTTTATCTGCACATCAGGTTCCTTTTATTTGTTGACTATTTCCAAGGCTTGACAACCAGACAGCTAAAATACCAGCAGTTAGCTTGTTTACTTGTGTGTGCGTTCACTGCAGTATCATTTGGACAAAGTACAACTGGCACTTGAATTGTGAACAGGGCTGCAGCAAACTGGTTTGCGTGTGTGTTTGTGTTTTGGCTGCTGTTGATGACTCTGGAGTAAATTAGCCTGCTAATCTCACAGAGGCAGTTATTAACGAGTGAACCTGGAAACTCTGTTGGTGCCAGACCAGACTTACAGCAAAACAAACAGCGCCAGGGGAGCACTGGTGTGTGTGTGTGTGTGTGTGTGTGTGTGTGTGTGTGTGTGTGTGTGTGTGTGTGTGTGTGAGGTTCATGTGCAGAGAAGGTCTACCTCTACCGCAGCATGTACACTAGAGGTAACTCGTGTATATGAAAGCATGTGCAGGGCATGTATGTGTAGTGGCTGGTGCCTAACGACGCACTGCGTGGCTGTGGTAAATCCAGCAATTAGTGCTCTGTACATAATTGACATGCTAATGAGTTGATCTACTTAAAAGCTGCTCTGATAAATAGAACACACATGCTGAATAACACACGCATACTGAATAGATTTGAGGGGTGGGGCAATACCAGTGACCCCACAGCCAATGTTCAGTAACATTCATTTGCATTATGGGAAGAAGCATTGATGGCCATCTCTCGCCACACACACACACTTACACCTTGAAATAGAGCAGTGGGTGTTTCAGGAGATCAGGGGTGGGGGCGCATGGGTGAGGTTGCAGCTGGCGAATCCTCTAACAAACAAAACCAGGCTCCCCACACGAACACACACAAACACACACACACACACGCAATTTCCGCATCCTCTCTCTGTCTGAATCGCTGACCCAGAATGTAACCTCAGTTATGATCATAGGGAGGGATGAGTGACTCATTGAGACACACATACATACACACACCTGGCAACTGGATTTGGCAGACGAAGACACAAATCTGAAAACAAAAGTGAGCTGGTTGGCTGGTTAGTGGAGAACTTCAGCCATAGAAAAACAACATACTGTAGGACAAATTAATGTTTTAACATTAAATCAGTGACTACATGGGCAAAGTGTGTTCGTCTCTGTGTGTGTATGACTGTATGAATCAGTGTTTTTTGTGATTTGTAATAGTCCGTTTGTTTTACCTGTCCAGGTAGGCAGTAATGAGGGGTGAGCAGAGATTGGCGGTGGGCTTGGCCAGTCCAAGGGTGAAGATGGTGTCCTGCAGGCGTCTGATGGTGGGGGCGCCGCCCTTGGCCACCACGGCGTTGAGCGTGTGAAAGAGCATGGTGACGTGTGTGTCATTCATCACCACCTCTTTCTCTTTCATCTCCTTCAGGATGTCCACTGCCTCTGTGATGGGAGGGAAAGAGAGATCAAGACAGAAATTGTTGATGTGAAGAAATGATTCACATCAGTAACAACTCTCGGCATGTGCGAGGCTTTGGTGAGATTCTCAATCAAAAGTTGAAGTTACTGAGAGAGTCATTTAGAGGTAAAGACAAACTGACAAATGAAAAGAACAAAAGACAAGGAGAAAGAGATTATGCATCGACATGAGGGAGAGAAAGCAAGAGGTGGGCAGAGCTTGGCTGAGAGAAGAGTAGGGTGTGTGAATATGATAAAAGGCCCCTTTAGCTAATTCCATGTGGGGAAAACAAACCCATATTAAAACAGCATTTTGTGCCCAGCAGGGATGCAAATCCAACCCCGTATAATGCCAACTCTGCACTAATTGCTACTTGCGCTTTTCTAAACGAGACTACAATTACCGGACCCCTACAATGGAGGCCGGCTTTTTGCTGTGGCCATGTGGAAAGCACTTGGGGGGCTAAATTATAGGTGTGCGGCGACAAGGGCCCGACGTGGCCCCCATGAGACCTTGGTAAGCAGGCTGAGGGGTGGATCAGTTTGGTCAAGTCCACCCGGTAATGGAGGGCTTTTTACCGGGCCACGCGCCCATCTGGCCAAAACTAGGGGCTAAATGGTGAAAAGGGAGCATGTGTGTATATGTGGTGTACCAGGGTAAGGTAATTAAGATGTGTTTACTGTCTATTTAGACAGCTGCTAATGGCCTGACAGCGATACAGCCGCTCTCCACCACAGATACTAATCTATACAGCATGACCAAGAGGAGGGGAGGAGATGGAGAGATGCAGAATATATTTGAATAATGTGTAGTAAGCCAGTCATCCAACTGAAGGGCAATATGGGCTCCTTGCTTCAAATTCACGCAACAGAAATGTCCTCAAGTAGGTAAAAGACTGTATCAAATACAGACACAAACAGAGAAAAGCAAATCAAGTTACAGTGAACAAATGTGGGTCTAATGATACTAACGCCTGGTAATATGACAAAACCCCTCAAACACGAGTGTCACTCTCTACTGGGAACACACACACACGGTCTGAGGGACAGGGCCACTGGTGAGTGCTTTGGCACCCTAATTTCAGTCTCTCTCTCCATCTCTCCACCTCTCTATGCCAGTTGTTATGGCGATGGGAACCAAAGGCTGTCACATATTTAATGGCACAGGGGAAAATAGAAGAAGGAGGGGTGGAGTAGGGGCAACTAGGAATGGAGGAGACACTGCTAAACCGGGTGTGGGTGTGTGTGTGTGTGTGTGTGTGTGTGTGTGTGTGTGTGTGTGTGTGTGTGTGTGATGATGTATTACACTTCTATCACCATTGAAATATGAATTTCTGAAATGAACACATCTTAAAAGGGCTAAAGCTCAGTTTAAACAACAGGAGTGGCATGTTTTTTTTTGCCACCGAGAATACAAATAATCCATGTTTAAAAAGTCTCACAATTTCTAAATGGCCAGGACAGAGACAAAATCTGGTGCACCAAAAACTCCTAGAAATCAGAGACGATCTCTCCGTGGTCCTAAAACCGATAACAGTTGTCAAGTCTGTAATGTTTATCAGTTCATATGCAACTTATTCCCGCTCTCTGACTCTCTCCATGTCTCCCTTCCTCCCTCCTTCTATCCATACCTCTCTCCATCACTCTCTGACAGACCCGCTAATCACTGAGACCAATGGCTTGGAGTTGATCTGCCCAAATGGAGCTACCCTAGCTAATATTGGACCCCCCACACGCCATCTCTCCCTTTATCCATCCGTTTAGCCAGTATGCATATCCATCAGCTCAGCCGAGCATCGTGGCCAGCAAAGCGAGCCACACACATCAAGAGATGGATAGGCAGACAGGCCAGGTAAACAAACATCACACAGCCCAATGGTTGATCTAATGTTCCATGACCACACACACACACACACACACACACACACACACACACACACACACACACACACACACACACACACACACACACACACACACACACACACACACACACACACACACACACACACACACACACACACACACACACACACTGGAAGGTGGACAGATTCAGAAGGCAGGGGTGCAAGGGTGCAAAGAGACGCTTAGTGATAGAGAACATGTGTATTTAAAAAAAAAGAAAGAAAAAGGTATAAGGAGGCAACGGCGGTGTTTGGGCCCATGTTGATACGTATGGCAGATTCACTGGGTCACAGGATATTTTAAATTGGAAAATATTTATAGCCAAAGCAAGTTCAAACTGTTTCTACATATTTAGGGGTAGCTTTTATTTTTTATTTGACATTTTTTTTAGATTAGATTACAGGTTTCATTAAAAGGTAATAACCAGAATGTTGGGTTTACCACTTGGCACTGGAGTTGGCAGTGGAAACAATTACTGAATCCCTACAAAATATGACCACTTAACCAGCCTGTATATGCTTTAAATAGTGTAAATCTAAAAGGAAGTTTTATGCAGGAGGTTTAAGTAAAAATAAGATAGTAAACCGTGTGGATGTCACATTAGTTGTTACTTCTAACTAAATACTTGTAAGCTTAATTCAACTCAAAGGGTTTTACAGCTCTTCAGGTTGAACGGTTGCCATATGATCGGAGTTAGTTTATAATAAGGGAACTATTCATAGGAACACTGAAACAAAGAATAAAAATAAATAATACAATATTGTTTATCTTTGGTATGGATAGCAGCAATGACTTGGATAAAATTATGTTAATTTAAAAAGGGATTCAGTGTGACTGAGGGGTTTGCATATGGGGCGTATGGTCAGATCAGCAACTCACAGGTACATATTATTTTGAGGGGAACCTGGGACCCAATCTCTTTATGATGTACCGTTTTATGTATGGTTTCTGTTGTGGTTGGATGATAAAGGTGAGCTTGTAACGAATGTGGATGCTTCGATGCTTGTCATGCTTAACAGATCAGGTACATTATGTATTGGGTTCACTGTACAGACATGTATAACCATTTCTATTTTTGTCTTTGTTTTGCATTTAAAGCTAACATGAAAGATCTAAGTTTTATATATTTTGTGAAAATTAATGGATAAGTGTTGCTACTGTTTTTTACACTCATCTTCCAGAAGAAAAAAAAAAACACACACACACAAAGAGAGGGAATGTTATATAGATGGATGTATGGACAGATGTGAAGATTCAAGAACCATGATGGAGACGAGGAGTGAGCATCAGAAGTTGGAGAGATGGTGGAAGGAAGGCGATATAAGGATGAAGACAAATAGGATCAAGTGAGTTTAAAACAAAGTTGACTGGTGAGGTGGGATGGGAGGCTTTGAACCCAGGGCAAAATCAACAAAGCCATTAGAGAGGTTGAGAAATAAAGCAAGATGCCAGGACACATGATCTTCAGCTGGGGCTGGTGTGTGCTAGGAGCCAGGCGGACCAGCGGCTGGGTGGGGAGAGGCTAACATCAAGGTTAGCCATGTGTGCTAATGTGGCTGACAAGCGTCCCCTCCATATGCACACTCTGGCTAATGGCAAATGCGTTAGCGCTGCCTATACACACCCCAAAACACACACCCAAACGGACACACCAACCGTCTTGCCTGGCAATTGCCTTTTGCCTGAATTCACATGCAAATTTACGTGTATGTGTGTGTGTGTGTGTGTGTGTGTGTGTGTGTGTGTGTGTGTGTGTGTTTGTGTGTGTGTGTGTGTGTGTGTAAAATGCTCAAGCACTTCGGCTGACATGATCTGCCATTAGCATCAAGGCGGATTTCAATAATTCTGGAAAAATACACACAGTCCTGTAATTTTCCCCCTCTCTCATTTCTCACTGACGGCGGGTGTGTATATATGTGTATGTGTGTGTGTGTGTGTGTGGGGGGGGGATGACATGCTTCAAGACAGAGCGGGGGAGAGAGGGTCAGATAGAGAGACAGAGACGAAGACATAGAGAGGGGAGGAGAGGACAGACAAGGGAAACATTTTGCCTGTCGTGTGCAGAAAGCAGAGCGGCAAAACTGATGGTAATTGGGTCTTCGGTGGGCTGAAGGAAACCCACCGTAGCATTCTGAAAATGGTCGCCTAATGTGGTTTGAGGGAGGGAGAAAGACAGACTGTAACAGAGTTGGTCACACACACACACACACACACACACACACACACACACACACACACACACACACACACACACACACACACACACACACACACACACACACACACACACACACACACACACACCACACACACACACACACACACACACACACACACACACACACACACGCCTTTTGAGGTTCAAGCCTGATCTACTTTGATCCGGCTTACTGTCAGAGGAGAAAGTAGTGAGGAACTTAGTGCAGGTGGGATTGGTCAATTAATTAATCGATTTAAAGTTACGAACTATTTAGATAATCCATTAATCGTTTTAAATCCTTCAAGCCAAACTGCTATTGAATATCTTTTGTTTTAGACAAAACAAGCAGTATGAAGAAGGTACTTTGGCTCTGAGAAGTTGTGTTTTATGTTAACTGACACTTTAGAGACTAAATGACTAATAAAAGAAATTGGCAGAATAATCATAATCATTAGTTGCAGTCGTAGGGGAACTTACCCTCCACTTTGTCATTCTTGGAGAGGGCCTTGACCAATGCGATGTATTTACTGGCATCCAGTACGACTGATGAGTCCTTACGAGTCCTAAGGAAAGAGACCGAGAGGGCGAGAGACAGACTAGATTAATGTATTCCACTTAAAGTAATGCAACTTATCTATTGTACGCTCTGCTGTTGGGACTTCAGTCTGATGTTGGAACCAGGTGGTGAGTGAAGAGAAGGAAACGGAGGAAGGGAGAGTTTCCTGTGTTTTAGTTTTAGTTAGTCAAGAGAGCGACTGGACCCTGCATTAATGTCTCCCCCAATACCACTCAAGTTAAACATTAATGGCCTACTACTGGTTGCAGCGCTACCGTGTGTGTGTGCGTAGAGTATTTGTGCACGTATCCTGCTTCACTCACATTTCCCTCTTCAGGTTGAGCGCCTCCTCCACATTGTCGTGGCGACAGCACAGGTTGATGAGGGTGGCATAGCCGCCGACTGTCATCTCCTCCTCGTGCTGCTGCTTCAGCTCAAGTGCGCGCTGCAGGTTCTGATCAGACAACAAAACTCAGAAACTCAAAAAAAACACAGGACTAAACACACAGACAAAGAAACTAATTTCAAGAAAAAGAAGAGGGTTTGTGAGACTGAGGTATTCAAACAAATCCTACCTCCTCGGCGCAAAGAGTCTGGATGGCTTGTTTGAGAACATTGCCTAATGGTTTGTTCTCTGCCTTCAGCTCGGCAAGTTTCTTCTCAAGTGCCAACACCTTACCCTCAATTCCCTGATGAAGACAGAGAGGGGTTGAACACGTGTACATGACCAAATACATACATGCACGACCTCATGACACAAGCTTGTACTAATAGACCCAAAATACGTATCATGCATGAACAGTCATCTCCACAGAAGTTAAAGTTTAAGAAGTTTTAAGTTTAAAGTTTAAATTACCCAGAGAAGAAATATATACTCTTACAAAATGACACACATTAAAGTAAATTATGAGGCCAACTGTGGTGTTACATTCATTCCTATTTTTTTGCAAATTCAATTCAAACCTGAAGTTTAAGCAAAATTCAAGCAATACAAGCTGTGAGCTAACTAGATGGCTAGATGAATAGATATTTATTCAAATTGAAAAATAATTATGTTGCATCTCATAGCATTTTTTACTCTTCATTTCAAACTGTCCAACTTACAGTGACACGGGGAACAGCTGACACAGAGCCATTGGACACTCTGTCTTTGGGGTCCACCAAAGCAACCACGTCCTGACACATGCACACAGGTAACATTTCACATCATTAAAGGCAACTATAATAACAGTACAGAAAACTTAAGTAGCACAATCATGGTATTGTGCCTTTGGCTGTTCCGTTTGTCAACTCTACTCATGCTTTTCTCAAGTGATCCTCAATAATCTTAAAGCTTTATGATAAAACATCAGTAAGTAATACTGCATTGGGAACATTTTAACTATATATGCAACAGTAAAAGACTGGAGATCAGGGTCTGCACCTTGGTGAGCTCTGGGACATGGTAGGACTCCAGAAGGTTCTTGATACCTCTGTAGATGTTGCCTGAAATGGTTATGTTCTGCAGAGAAACCAAAGGAAGAAAATCAACATAATCAAAGCACTGATGAGCTCTTAGCACAACAGGAGCTGAACCTGCTTCATTTTTGTGTGTTAAAAGGTTCATAGTTAAATTTGAACAGTAGCTGAATGTAAACGTATTAAGTTTTAATAGCATGTAGTAGTTTAACTCAGCCACGGCGTCATTTAAAAGCTGTCACAGAGCTTGTGTTTGAATTTGTAGATAAATAATTGCTGAAAATAAAGCTGCATTGAGATGCTGGTGGATGATTTTTGCAGATGCAAATCAGAATTAACCTAGGCCGTTTTCCTAGGCTGATATCTAAAACATTCACTGAATTGTTTCTTTACTTAGATTGTTTTGGGACTTTTTAGGGACTTCAAAAATGTTTCACATTGGACCAGGAAACCATTTTACTGAACTCCAAATGGCCAGTTAAGACAAAAAGTGTAAAACGTGATTTAATCTTCCACAACTCAAACCTTCACTCCTTAGAAATGGAGCGCGGGGAGGAGGTCATGTGTTCTGTAGTGTGTTTGTGTATATTGTGGGAGTCTGATTACACACTGCAAATCATCTCAGATCAGTATGTAAGCTCCTTTAAAGCGGGAAGGTTATGAATGAACTGGATATATAGTATATTACTGTATGAATGTTTGTTTTCAGTAACCTCACGTCAGTGTGTGTGTACCTGAGCCTGTAGTTGATTGAAGTATTTGCGCAGTTTGTCTTCCTGTGCCTGCACCTCTCCCTCTGACATGCTGTCGATCACATTGTACAAGAAGTAGGATGCCGCTTCTGCAGGGAACGACCACACACACACACACACACACACACACACACACACACACACACACACACACACACACACACACACACACACACACACACACACACACACACACACACACACACACACACACACACACACACACACACACACACACACACGTTGTCTTGGGAATACATTTCATTTGCCACCGTGTCACTCACTGGATCCATTTGTGCATTTATACTATTTTTCTGTAACGTCTGCAGAGTGTGTGTTTGTCTTTCTGCTGACAGAGGCTGCTTTTGGGCTGGAGTGTGAGTGAATGTGCAATGGCTGGCAGTGACAGCTTCCCCCTACTTCAACTCCCAGACACACATACGCAGATGTCGTCTAATGGGATGTGACATGGATAACAGTCTCCATCGCTCCCACCAGCACAAACACCAGTTTCAATGCTGGGGACTGCGTGACACACGCACTGACATCAACGCTCCACACACATTGGCCAGCTATGGACGCTGCTTGGCACTCACACAGCTGTGTCAGCAGCCAGGCTCTATTTCCTCAGACGGAGAGAGCAGGTCTTTCACTCACACACACACACACACACACACACCACAGCGCATACGCTGCAAAAACACACACACACACACACACACACACACACACACACACACACACACACACACCTGGACAAAAACTCACACAGGCTTCATGACGAGAAGTGGGCCGGTCAGCAGTATTTTGTTACTGAGACTGAACATAAACACACACAGACACACTGGGCAACTTTCTGTCATCGGCATTCTAGTTGGAAGCTGAGATAGAATACGTGATGGATGACGCGCGCGTGCATCCTCCCTTTTCTTGATTTTTCTCACCTAGACAAACACACCCACGTCTTGCATACAAGGAGATTGTCAGATATGAATGTCCTGACTTGACAACAGTGTGTAGAAATGTTTCCTTACCAGAAGCCTTGGAGCTTCCTTTAGCGAAGCGCTCGTCTTTGTACAAAAGCTCAGTAATCTGGGAAAATAAAACAGGTGGTACAAGGATTTTACATTAAAAGCTCACAGGAGAGAAAAGTACGAGTATGAGAAGGAAAACATCACCGGGGTTAAATTGCCCGAAAGGCAATCCAATATTAAACATTTTTTTTTTTTTTTTTTTTTATGTATGTGTTATTTTAACCCTTAAACCACTACATTTTGTAGTAGTTTTGTTATGTATGTGAATGAATTGTGTGTTATTATGTCTGCAAACCATCTTGCCTAAAATTGCCCCTTGAGGGATGAATAAAGTATTTTTAAATCAGTTATATAGCCATCCTAAACATTTATTTATTTATACGCTCAGTGTGCCATAAGGAGATTTGGATAAAAGGCAGCAGATGGCATTTGTCATATTGTATATTCTTTCTAAATGTAACTTGGTATGTAGCAGATGGTGAGTAAATTGGTTATCATAGCTATTTTGTTGTGAGGAATAAGCCATCATACTGCACTGTGTACAGCTGAAGAATCATCTAATGCCTTATATACTAAAAATAGTTTTCACTTTAAGGATCGTCTTTACTATCGTTCCCTCTTTTAAATGTAGGCTCTTTGTCTGGATCTTCAACTACTAAACTATTTTAAATTAAAATTAGAAATCTTGTTCTGTACTGGTATAAGATTCTACAAAGGCACTCAAACGATGCGAGCACATTCACGTCTTACCTTCACCATGCTCTCCACATCAGAAGACCTGCAGGGGGCAGTAGAGGACAAGACATTAGCACCCAGTCGACATGCACCACCAGGGGGTCAACAAGTTTCCAACGTGTCAGGGTGAATGTGCAATTTGCTCCTAAGTGAGGGTACGTTTTGCTTTTAGGCCACAAAACATAAAAAGGACATCTATATTTCTGAAAATACATCTCTTTAAAAGAAGCACTTCCACCACACACACTTCCAACATGGATTTATTCTCCTCTCCCATGTCTTTCTACACTGTTTTATACATTAGGAGTTTAAAACAAATCGATTTTTTTCCATTTAAAGAAATGTTTTCCTATTTTATCCCCCATTTGGAATATAAATACACTACATAAATGTTTGAGATAAACAACTTTAGATTAAATTATTTTTGTAGGCAAATGGGATTTGATTCAAGTAAGCATAATCATGAATATATGAGTGAATGAGTGTCATGTCGCCATAGCTACTGAATTGACAGTGTAGTACAATATAATAAGGCAAGAAAGGGCGACAGATTTTTTCAGTTTGACACTCTATCCCACTGTACAAGAGGAGAGACGGCAGTACAAAAGCCTGAGAAACCACAAAAGACATACTCTCACACAGACACACAGGCTAAATGATGACAACGTGTGACATTTCTGGCGTTGTCAGCTAGTTGGTGGTGGAGAGGAGGAGAGAGGGGGAGATGAGAGATGAAGGGAGGAAAGAAGAAGAGGTCTTTAATGATTAAATTATCCCCTGACCTTGTCTTTGACAGGGGCAGGTCCCACATTGCAATGACACGGCGCACACACAGACACACATACACACTCCCCAAGTGACAAGCCCAATTATGACCCTGTCAGGCAACCTAACAGTCAGAGGAGTGTGTAGGTGTGTGTATGTGTGTTAATGCAATGAGAGCAAAGCAAATGGAGAAGAGGGAGCGAATTCAGACACAAAAAAAGACGGACAAATTATTTGAGGAGACACTGATTTTAAATATTTAAAAAAGGGTGCACCATACACACAGAAAAGACATGCCAAATTCTGCACAAAAATCTGGTAATCTACATTTTTTTATGGTTTTGAAATAATGACTCTTGCTGCAATCGTGCGTCTGCTGTTACTACCAACGTTTTCCTTGAAAAAATTAGATACCACATAATCTTTACTTTATCCATTATGTTAGTTCCTCATGAACATCCACTGAGTTAATCAGCACATCAGCTACAACAAAAAATGTATTGGCTGAATGTTTGGCTTTTTAGTAGTAGAAATAACTTTGGTCCCTGCAGACAAGTCAGCACTTTTCTCTGACTCACCTCCAGCCTCGCTCAGGGGCCGGAGTGTTTTTGTGTGGGTGTGTGTAGTGTTAAACTGTAAATATTCATAAACACCCCTTCAGACCCTGGTCCTAAGGCTAACTCTGTGTGTGTGTGTGTGTGCGTGTGTGTTTGTGAGAGAGAGAGAGAGAAAGAGAGAGTGAGATCAGTAGGGGGGTCCGGGTATGAGGGGCAGTGGTGGGCATCTGCTAATTTACATATCTCCCACGGTGCTTTGGGGCGAGAGCTGAGGGATGACTGCCTCCATATGCATGAGGCAGCCGCGTGTGTGCGTTTCCCTCCAGCTGCCTACACACGCACACAGACGCTGTGGATGGTGTGATAGGCTGCACATGTCATAGTCATAGCATATGCCACGGTGGGCTCCATAGTGCTACAGGCCTCCCTAAAACGCCAGTCAGGAGTTATGAGGCAAAATATGGAGAAATATATATCAAATGATGGAGAACACATTTAGACATAAATAGACGACAGGCTAATTAACTCACTTTCTGAAGCCCAGGATGAGGCTGCCGCGGAAAATACTGAGGTCCAACGAGGGGCAGGAGGGATCAGACACTGGAAAACAGAGAGTTGACAGACAGATAAGGGATTAGAGGGAAAGAAAGAGAAAAGACAGCAACAGCTTGTCTTTATGTGGATTGGTCTGTGTGGTCAAGGTGTAATTGTATGTGGAATATATCCTAGCAACAGAAATCTAACCTGGAAGACAAAAATCACTGAACTTTTATTGTACACACACACTAAAAGTTACTAAGACTAAAACTTTGTACAAGTATAACGCCTCGCTCAAAAACACATCAAAGGTAGTTCTGACAAAGAGACTAGTATGTGTCTTTCCCCATCCTCACCTCCCCAGCCAAGAGTCAAACTGGTAACCAGTCAGTCAGATGCCAATTTCTTTAACCAGCACACCAAGAAAAATAAAAATGAATATGATTTTCACGGCTGCCATTTTCATTAATAATTATTCTACCAATTACCTTTTAGATTGAGTTTGAGGGGCAGTGGTGGGAATCAAATTAATAAATTAAACGAATGTTGAAAAAATAGCCAGTTTATAGTACCCACGGTCACATCTTTTAAATTGTTTGATTTGTGTAACCAAAAGTCCAAAAGCCATTTGTGTTCAATTTACAGTGATATAAACACAGAAAAAAAAACTGTAAATTCTTTAAATTTAAACTGAAACCAGGAAAGGTTTGATATTTTACTCACTGAAGGAAGCTTTTTGAGGGTGTGCTGTGTTTATGGCAATCTTGCATAGTGAGGAGAAATATAGCAAATCTTAAAAAACACTGAAAATTGTCAGCAACATATGTGAAGAAGAGTGGTGGATGTTTGAGACTAAAATGAGATGAAAGACAGAAAACAGGAAGAGTCATCTATTATTTAACAGCCTTCTCTATCCCGTCCCTCTGCCTGCCGAGGCGCCTCTCTGATGAGCACCGTGTGTGTGTGTGTGTGTGTGTGTGTGTGTGTGTGTGTGTGTGTGTGTGTGTGTGTGTGTGTAAAGCTGGTCCAATTAGCCCGCAGGCAAAGCAGCGATTTTTATGATGATGGGTGCTCAAGATGCAGTAGAGCTTCTTTGGAATGTGTCAGTGTGTTGTGTGCACGTGTGTGCGCATGTGTGTGTGTGTGTGTGTGTGTTTGCTTACGTATGGTGTAGAGTTCAGCCAGGTTGCTAACAGCCACTGAACGCACCTCTGAAGACAAGAAGCCCTCCGACTCCAAAGAGATGCCTGCATCCTGAACAGAGAAAATCACCTTTATGTCAGCAAAAAAAAACTGTTTTTAATGCAAACTAGCTGCACCCACACACACCCCCACCCACACCCACACAACCTTGAGGGCCTGTCGAGCTGCTTCCATGCTGGGGAAGACAGGGAGGATGTAGTTGGATAAAGTCTCAACATCAGGGCAGACCTCCAGCTCCTGCATGCCCTTTACCACCTCAACCACACCTACAACACACAAAGTAATAAGTTAATATCAACTTTATCCTTGTGTAGTGACAAGAGATACTAAGAGAAATATTAATGACATTTGTGTCAACAGCCAAAACAAGAACAAAATCAGTTAGTAGTAGATCAGGACTGTAATTAATGGTTATTTTTTCCCCTGACAAATAGATTCATTTTCAAGTTAATACCAGAAAATAGTTCCCAGAATCCAAGGTGGAGTCTTCAAACTAATAGTCTTAAACCAAAGAATATTCCATTTACGATGATATAAAAGAAAAAGCAGTAAAACCACACATTTTAGAAGCTGTAACATGTGCATCATCAGACTAATTGTTTCAGCTTTTTTATTTCATGTTATCTTTATGTCCTCCAGAATGCAAGTGGAATAGGTTGGTGTTTGTGTAGTGACAGATGTAATTAAGAATATTTGGGACATTTGAATCAATAGTCAAAAACATGTGAGATTAGGTTATTTTATGTGCACCCTGGAATTTCAAGAAAACAACAGTTTGGGGTGAACAAACCTTTTTATTTGGCTGTTTTAATTCAATCACATGCTGCTCTTTCACAGATACACACACTTTCCTCCACTCACTCACGTACAGGCCTGGAGCTGTGTAGGCACTTTGTAAATATGGGTCTAAGAAATGAGCTGGCACATACTTTCTCTCACCCCTTCGGGTAAATCGCCAGGCACCAACACACACACACAAACAGACCCTCCATCGACAAAATGCTAATGGCTGCTTCCCTCTCCACCTTGGACTGGAGGACACGCGTACATAAACACGCGCTCGGCCTGAAGTGGACTCTTGCACCATCACCCTGCTCTCCAGCAGAGCCCCGAGGTCCTGCCCCCAGGAAAGGAGGCCAAAACAGCCACATACATATGGAACAGCTACACATGCACTCTCAAAATGCCTGCAAGTGTCTGTGTGTTTGTGAGTGTATGCACATGTAGAGGAGGCACTGCAGCACTTTGCATATGTCTGGGAGCATGGCCATAAAGGAAATGGGCCTCAATGAGGGCACGTACACGTCCCCATGTGTGTGTTCATTGTCAGTGTGTGTTGCTATGCGGTTTGAGGTGCATATACATGCTTTGTATGAGCACATTTAGTGTACCAATACACCATGTTCCCATGCGAACTTCAGCAAACTACCTTTAAGTGCTTCCTTGTGTTGACATACCTTAAGATGCTGTGTATTTACTCTCCACACACACACACACACACGTTTCTAGATTCTCTTTGGACGTATGTGTTCACCTGGCAGTCTCTTTCTTTAGATGAATAAAAGATGAGTCCCAGGCTTTTATATGCCATTAAAACCTGCGACTGGGGCTGCATTATCCCAGGTAAGGCTACCTAAACCACTCCAGCCATCCATTCAGCCTTCCCCTCCATCCATATCACTCATTCATCTGCCCCGCTCACTATCCATCTACCCTGCTTTCAAGAAAAAGTAAACAGGCGATCTTCCTCTTTCTTCTCAATGGAGGATCCATCCGGTCGGCAGTCCACCGGTCCATTCTTACCCCCTAATCGCTTTCATCCAGGTTTTTTTTATGAAAGAAGAGAGGGAGCTCCTGCTTTCCTCCTGAATAATCCATAATCCATTTCACGGTGAGCCGACAGACAGAAAACAAGTGAATGGAGAGCTGGAGGTATAAATGCAAAAGCTCTCTCTATCTCGCTTGCCAGCTTCCGCACGTGAGCTTTCATGTTTATCAGCACTTTTCTGTTGTCCAACAAGCATGTTTGAGTGTTTTTTTTGTCAAGTCAAGTCTGTGACAAAGAGCTTGTTAACCCTTTCAACCACATGCTGCTACCGTCTGTTTTCACTCCCATTATTAACAGGTTTATGGCAAAGTCACTGCATGTCTTAGTTAAGCAGTAATAAGAAGTGCCATGAGTTGGGCTTGTGAGTAGTACTCTTCACTTTATAGCTTTTATGAAAAAATGTTTTATACATACCAATCTCATGTCTGTACGGTTAATATATTTTAGCTTAGCACAAAGTCTTGAAACAGAAATAGCTAGCCTGGCTCTGTCCAAAGGTAACAAAATCCCTCACTGATCAACACTAGTCCATCCATACAACAACCAAAGCATAAAAACGCTGCAGTGTGATTTTACAGGGGTTATGTCCTGGACTATTTATTGGCCCGGTGCAGAAACATGCCTGACACATTCACAGTTATGACAAGACTCCAAGAGAAGTCCAGAAAGAGAAAGTACTGCAGTTGCACGGATTGCAATGATGTCTTTTACGGTCTGAATTGACTTAGTTATGACTGGGAGGAGAAAGGGTGAGATTTCTTTACAAAAATTACTTCAGTCTGGTTCCTCTAAACCACCACAGCTTCTTTCATGACTGCTATGTGAAGGTAAGTGACACTGGCATCCATCCTGTAAAAAGTCTCCATAGTCTAACAATATGAACTTGCTGGATACAACTCAAACTAAGGTGCCTTGAACATGTCAAATGTGGAGAACTACACAAAAAAAAAAAAAAAGAGTGGAAAATAAATTTGAAAAACTGTAATACAACACAAAATAATGGGTGATATTTAGTGTCATCTGTACTGTTCTCCCTTTAGGTCTTTTACTTTTCTCTCCATAATCCTCATATGTGAGTAACCCATTTTGCCTTCTACCCTGTCTGAACAATTTAAATGAAGATTTGGCACAGAGAAGATTTGAGAAAAGTAGAGGCCTCTCCAGGTTGGTTAGCATAAAGCCTGACATACCATCCAGGCAAGTATCAAAGTAGTGAGTTAAGCATGGCAGTGGTCACAAGATATCATCATCAGATTCATGTCTTCAGGTTAACTGTCACAGATGAGAAGTGAGGACAGAGAGAAAAAATAAAAAGGAGTGGAGTGAACCGGTCGCTGTCATCTCCTCCCGTCCTTGGACATGAGTACCTGTCACTTCTCCTTTCCTTTCTCCTCCAACACCATCTGTCTCGCCATCTCTCCGTGACTATGGCTCTCTAAAAGGTAGACTTTGTTTGCTGCAAGGCATTGACAGGTTGTTTGAACATTTCCATTTTATGAGGCAAGAAAAGACAAAATTTCATCTTTACTACCTTCATTCCTTTATGTTTTAATCAACGTGATGCTTGGCTCTCGTTCCACCAATTAACTCAGCAGAGGCTAGGATAGAGTTCATGGAGGACTGCATTACAGATTCTGGTTGCAGTTCTTTAGTGCAGCCCACTCTACTCGACAGGTAGAGCTGCCTAAAGAAAGAGCAAAAGGGTTGACGATGAGGTCACATAAATAGAGTCAGGTGTGGGTGGGGTGGGGGCAACCAGAAAGAAAAGAAGATTAAACAAGGGAGCCTTTACATCTCTCATCACCCAAAACACACAAGGCCAGAAACACTCCCTTCCTCTGCACTCTCCTCCCTCTCCCTCCCTCTGTTTCTTGCTCCACCATGTCAGAAGTGATAAGAGCGTGCTGCGTCGCAAGGACTGACAAGCGGTGACTAGCTGGCGGCAGGTGGGAAGTATGGCCCAGCATATGCTTCCGCTAAACCCGCCAAATCCACACCTCATCAAAATGCAAAGGGATTTTTCCCTTCCTCCCTATCCCTCTCCCGTTGTTCTCTAATTCTAAGGCTCTGGCCTCTCTGCCCGCTAGTGACACCTGTGGACAAAAAGTGACACAGCGCTTAATATTTCATGGGCCGTGCACAGTGGGGCGCGTAATCCAAAGTGAATTCCCTCAGAGCGCTTGCATTTACATGAAATCAAGTCACTCCTCATCAGTCACATCACCTGCACTGCCCCCCAAAAGCCCCCCTCCCTCACAAATGTGTGGACACACACACACACACACACACACACACTGAGTGTGTAAGAGAGCAGTAGAGAGAGAGGAAAAAATAAAAAATAAAAAGAGAGGCTGCATCATTCATGAGGGTTAAGGCTAACACCATCAGAAACGAGCCAGTGTGTTAGAAAAAGAAAAGGTCTCCACTTTCTTTCCTTCTGTCCGTCCTTCTTTCTGCCGCACTGTAAAAACTAAATGGATGCAGTCTGATGTGTATGTGTGGCTTTAAGATTGGGGAATTTAAGTAAGATTATTAGGGCTGCACAATATAACTTTTTTTTTTTTTTTTTTTAAATCGTCATCGCAATATCAACTGGCGCAATATACATATCACGAAAGGCTGCGACATATCGCGATAGCCACTCAGAGATTTTTTGTGTTCGTTAAAAGAAAATCTCAGTAGAAAACTGCACTTTCTAAAATAAACTCATTCTTTTTTTAGTGGTGGCTTTTATATTCAATTCAATGTTCAATTTGTTCAATAAAAGAATGTTGGAAATGATTTCCTTTTGTTTGTTTAAAATTCAACAAGCAATTTATTGTATTTTAGCAGAATAATGAAAGCAGCAGAAATGCAGACCTGAGTACACTTTAATATGTTTTTATTTATCGCAAGTAATATCGTTATCGTGATATTCAACAACATTACCGCATATCGTATATTTTCTACATATTGTGCAGCCCCGGTGTCTACGTGTTTGTGGTTGTCAGAGATGGCAAAAGTATTCACTTCCCGTACTCAAGTAGAAGTACAGATACTTGTGTTAAAAAATACTCTGGTAAAAGTAGAAGTACTGATTTAACTTCTTTAAATCAAGTAAAAGTAACAAAGTACATGCTTGGAAATTTACTTAAAGTATAAAAGTAAAAGTAGCCTTGCGAATTTTTATGCAAAGATGCCTGGACCACACACAGGTCAGATAAGCCCAAGGATGATTGGGAATGTCTTGCTGCTTGTCTGCCGAATCTCTGGAATCTCCGTTTTCTTCGTTTTCAATCATGTCGCCGTCCATACTACTATGTGCTAACGTTACCGCCATCAAGCCACAATGATTTGCCGCGAATGAATGCCGCTGAATCGGTCAAGTCGTCTTGTAGTGGTGCGTCAAGTGCAACGTAGATTCCCATCCAATTAGATTGAATTCGGTATTGATGACGCAAAAAATAACGCTAACTCCACTGAAATTATTTGAAACTAGGGCTGTCAGCATTAACCGCAATGCGATTAAGGGCCTAGCATAATGCGCTAACTTTTTTTTTAATCGCATACCGCCATTTATTAATTTATTTTCACTTCACTCGGCTTCGCGTCGCGCCCAACTACTATTTTGACCCTTTGCCATACTTCCTCGTAACACATCCTGCTGGAGGAATAGCAACGCGGATTTCGGTACCTCAATCCGGTGCCACCGATATGCCTGCGCTTCTCTCTCTGTTGCTCTGAAACAGACGTTACAGTCAACAGAAACATCGCTGCATGTGACGCTAGTTAACACTACACAGCAGCTAATGTTAGCCTACCGCTAGCTAGTAGCTGGATTAAACACTGTTACAATGCTGACAGCTAACGCTAAACGGTGTAAAGTTTGTCTGTATTTCACTGTAGAGGATTCCGACACCGGGATGTAACAATCTGCAGCTGCCGTTGTCGGAAAAACACAGACGGTGCGTTCAATGAAACTGGTAACGTACAGCCTTGTGGTGCATTCAAAGTTATTGTTAAATGCCCTTTTCCCATCTGGCGGTTGTTTTTGTTGTTCAAAAGCTATTTACTGGTGAAATAAGTTATAATATAGTTATTACATTATTATTAAATCATTTAATTTTGACCATATGGCCTTAGCAATAAACAAGCCATTCTTTAATGACGCCAAATGTTGTTTAGTACCCTTCTTTTTTTTTTACTTTCTTAAAAAGTATCAGTTCAGGCACCGTTAAGGCACCGGTACCATTTTAAAAGTACCGATTTGGCACCGGTATCCAAACCAAACAATATCCAACCCTAATATTGAATCTAGATTCAAATGTGTGACTAGATTCACACATTTTTCCTTTTGTTTACAGTAAATAAATAAATAATAAACAAATACAAATCTTAAAATCAAGTTCATAAAGTCACTTTCTTTGCATTCATTTGATTCCCAATCAGGATACACTGGTAAGAATTGCTTTCCATTTTTAATATGTACTAAAAAACTGCTCTGAAATGCAAAACAATAGAATTTTAATCATGTGATAAAACATGCGATTAATCGCAATTAACTATAGAAATTCAGCGATTAAAAAAATGTAACGTTTGACAGCCCTATTTGAAACTAAAGTAATGAGCCAATTTTGTAAAATATAAGGAGTAGAAAGTACCGATATTCGTGTTAAAAATGTAAGGAGTAAAAGTAAAAAGTCGGCACAAAAATAAATAGTAAAGTAAAAATATCTGAAAAATCTACTTGAGTACAGGAATGAAGTCTTTGTACTTTGTTACTTTCCATCTCTGGTGGTTGTGTTTAAACTCATGTCTAGTCCTCTTCTTCATGCTGCCAAGCAAGGCGCATAGGCATCTCACCATTCAAACTGAAAATCAGTCTGGACCGCACACAGAAGTCAATCTGCATCGTCGCCAAACTGGTCTAACCAGTTCCTCCTCCCTGCCAGCTCAAATGCTGTCAATTAGCTGACAGGGGGAAAGAACATCATTTATTAATCACTCTAAAAAACCCCAAAGAGAGACCCAGAGCTCAGCATAAATAAAGCACTTAAAAGCCAAACCGCTGCTGAACGCATTTGACAGTGTACATTCATAATGAGTTGTGAATTCTGACAAGTCTTCTAAAGCCCGCTATCTGTCACTGAGACGATTTCACCCCACAAGCTCATCGCTGACAAAAACAAGGCAAAGAAAATAACCCTTTCCTTCAGTAGAGACCGAGATGGGGAACAGAAATATTCCACTAAACTGCACATGCTGAGCCATTAACAGTCTTAAGTGGCAGATGATGAAGACAAACTTTAAGACATCAATTCCAGTTTTCCACGGCACGTTGAACAAATGTCCGACACGGGGTGAGGGCTCAGTAGTAAAGGACTGCCCCGAATCCAGCCATCCGCTCAATAAAAACAACAGGAGGAGCGACTATCTGCCGGACAGTACAGTGTACAGGTGTGTCCAAACTTTTGGCCTGTACTGTACATGAACTGTGCTCTCCGCTGATCAAGAGGGGAAAACTAAATAATCTTTCAATCCTTTTCAGAATATAACCTAAATTCTTAAAAGAGACAAACAGACTCCCCCATTATTTCATCTTGAAATATTTTTACAGTAACAAAATGAATGCTTGTTATGTTACTTCAGTTTTTGTGATTCAATACTGATGCTACTGATCTTTCAATGTGAAATGACCGATATTAAAGTGTGACTTAACACAACCTGAAAAATCTGCTTTTTGCTCACCTCTAGATCTCTGTGGAAAAAAAAAAATGGGCAAAGGAAAGAAGGAAGATTTGGGTGAAGAATTCAGCTGAGAAACAAGTTTGGTTTGATAAAGGATTTCAGGGCAGCCACTGGAGCAAAATGACCTCTGACCCCTCAACCTCAGGCCTGCATGTGCATCCATGTATGTGTTTGCATATGCCTCAGGCCACTGAGCCCCCCAGTGTCCCCAACAAGGAAGCTTAGGTGCCCACTGCCATGTGCCATATATATAAAAAATATATATTATCTTAACTGTAATATACACCATGGTTTAGCCTGTGGAACAAAAAAAAACTCAAAAGAAAAAAGGATTGATTGGTCAAAAATGTCCTGTAGCCATGCACCCAGAAGGCTAGAAGGCCCGAATTTGGAGATCAGGAAAAGGAATAAAAACTATGAGCACACTTTCTGAAAGTCAGAGTGTCTTTTTGGCTCATCTGTCCAGAGTGGCTGACGTGGTGAGTTCTAAACTTTGCGATCTATTCCTAGAGCTCTCCAGAGAGACCTGTGTGTTTGTGTTTTGGAGTAAGTGTGTATGTACAGTATGTATTCTTTCTTCTCTTCCTGCTCTAACTCTCTCACGCAGGATCAGACCTCTTTGCCCTTGACTGCCCCAGCCCAGTGAAATCTGTCCCAGTTGGACCACTCTGTAGGGCATTAATATTTGAGGGAAACGCTCCTTTAAAAGCTCTTTCTGGTACAGAGGACTGAGGAAGTCAAAATCCCTTCTACACCACAAAAATAACACACATGTTCATAAACTGAAAATATCATGCACACCAAAAAAGCACCCCTCTCTATTTCAGATTGGACACACAAACCGCTGCTGGGCACATTTTTTTTTCCCACTTCTTGGGGTTCCACTGTAGCACCCATTAGGTTCTCACGTATGCATGAAATTGTTTACATGAGGCTGGAGTGGCTTTAGGGTCCAAAAACAAACTTCTCACAACAACTCACCATGTTCACTTTCAAGATCTACTGGTCTCTCTGACAATACTGCCTTCCAAGTGACAGCTTAAACACAGGATAAAAGTATATACAGTATGAAGAATGTCATTTAAAACCTGAACAGAAAAAAAAAATGTTCCATTGTATGGTTGTTTCTCTTAAACCACACTATGCATAAGGAATTTTATACAAAACACAGGCAAAACTTCAGTGTAATTGTCATCTTTAAGGAATTATTAAGAAATTAAGAATTTGTCAAATTTTAATTTAAGTGGCATACAAATCTAAACTGTTACACTTTCAGAGCTTTTGTCTTAGCTTGTTTAAAACAATTTGCTATTAGCTGAGCTAGTGCACTGTGCTTGTGTAAAACATGTGTGTCTTATCCACCGCTTGATGAGAGACTGCGGACAGAGCAGATTACCTGACTGGAACGTTATGTGTAGTTTTTACCTTAAGCGAGGCTATAAATTTACAACTATGCTAATTTAGCTAACTTTAGCTATCAGCGATAACGGCACCTTTTACTTGCGGAGCGCTTGTCTGCCTGTCTGTTCACATGAGGAGCACACCCTGTACTGGGCCAGAGTCTGTCTGTGTGTCTGTGTGTGTGTGTGTGTGTGTGTGTGTGTGTGTGTGTGTGTGTGTGTGTGTGTGTGTGTGTGTGTGTGTGTGTGTGTATACCAGCTGTGTTGCTGTCTTTCACATGCTGAGTGAGGAGGGGCCAAAAGTAGTGAGGCCTTATGGGAAAGTCCTGCTCCTTCAACATCTTCATCAGCTCTAAAGACCTCCCTGCAAAAAATTTAAAAACAAAATTTAGTTTAAGTTTCCCATCACTGCAGTAACTTGTCTATACATATTCACAATGCAACAAATGCACATAGATGAGTGTGTGTGTGTATAGAAATAGTAAATGAAGACACATCTGTATGCAAGTGGACTTAACAGTCTCTCTAAAGTCAAGTTAATGGAAGTGTGTTCTGTACCGATCTTCTTGGCCTCTAGTGCACAGGACAGAGTGAAGCTGAGCGCCGCAGTGTGCAGATTAGACTCCTGGAGCTCTTTGCAATAGCTGCCGATCTTCTCCAGTGACTGTAGTGCACACACAAAGACATTTCAACAATCAGATGCATATTAAACATACATTGTAATAGGACTAGCTTAGGGGAGCAATAGGTGAAATTTATACCGTGTCCATGTTGACACAGTGTCTGAGGAAGAAGTTGCCCAGGTTGGCAGACTCCGTGTTGAAGCTTTCAGACTGCAGTGTGGGGAAAGTCTTCAGGATGTGAAAAGCTGTGTCCTCCTGCCTCTGGGTGATGAGGCTCAGACACAAGTTCATGGCATCTACAGGAAGAAAAACAAATCATGTTTCTGCTCAGCCTCATAACACAGTTATGATAAGGACAAATACAGCCGATTAGTTAGCAGTGTTCATGATATTACTTTAGCTGCTGAGGACTACAGTGATGAGGAGAAACATCAGGTGTCTGTGTACCTGGAACGTAGCCCCTCTCGTGCCTCAAGCGCTCCACCATCTCTGGGATGTGCTGCTGGTGTCCGGACTTGGCCAGAGTGAAGATGACCTGCATGACGTCCCTGTCCATCAGACTGCAGTCGGCACTCTCTGCTGCCTCCATAGTCTGAAACAGAGAGGAGGAGAGACACAGAAAGGATGATGAGAACAAAGAAAGAGTGAGAGAGTTTGGGAAGCAGGGAGGAACAGACGGAATGGAGGAATAGGAGTAGAGCAGGAAGAGAGATAGGGAAGAGAGGAAGAGTAGGAAAGGGGTTGGGGTGGGGGTATTCATTAGATAGGCAACCATTCATTACATACAAACATGTATAAAATGTGCATCAGGGTCATCTTGACAACCAACTGAATAAACACACACCTTTTTTAAACTGTCCAGGTCTCCCTTTGCAGCGTAGGCATTAAGCAGTGCAACATAAGTGTCGGGACCCGGTTCAATTCCTGCTCCCCGCATCACAGGCAGGATGTTCTTAGCACTCTCGATGTCCCTGCACAGTGACAGATGACAGCCGGTTTAACATTTCATTATTTCAACACCAAAACTTATTGTGAGCCATTAAACATGGTATGCTGTAAGAGCAAAAGCTTTGACACTCACCCTGCACAAGCATGGCCTGTCACCAGGGAGTTGAAAACAGCCTCAGTGATGGGCAAATCTTTGCTCTTCATGAAACCCAAAATGGTGCTGAGAAAGGGGATAAGGAACGTTAAAATAAATCTAAAAAGGCACAATGTCTTTCTGTTTATAAAAGACTAACAGTAGGTATTATAACAATCAGGGGTGGAGAAAAAATAAATTCATAACTCATAACATAACACACAATAAGCTTGACTGAAAATCAGCTTTTGAGAATGATACTGTTTTGCAACCATCTGTCAAACAGCAGATGTCAGAGCATGAACTCCGTTGTTGGTTGGTTCACGAGCAGAACACAAAGTTTGCTCACCTGGCTCCATCGATATCTCCATTTTGGCAGTAGGCTGCTATCAGTCTCTGGTAGGTAACCTGTGCATGAAAATAAAAAGCAAAAGAAACAGAGCTTGTAATCACCAAATGTGTAGGAATTGTTAAAACATTAGTGTGCAAAAGTGCTGCTCTGTTCCAAGTGTGGATCAGACAGGTGAGGTGCTATTATTTTTTTTTTATTAAAAGGGGATGTGAATAATTCATTTTGCATTATCAACTACAATACACTGTATATCAACCAAAATATTTTTTAGGGATGTTGGTTTGTCCTCCATTGGCTCTGTTGTGGTTGATGAGTTCAAGCGAACAGAAAACTAACCAGGTCATGCTATTATTGTAATAGCATGCTATTATAGTGCTTACTCTGTTGGGCTGGACGTTAGCTGATTCCATCTTGGCCAGGAAGTCAGTGGGGGAGAACTTGAACTCATTTTGCAGGTAAACCTTCAGCAAGGCGTTGTAGTGACTAACGTCATACTGTGCACCTGCGGAGGACAATGTGCAAATCATCTACGACATATTCAGTCCCAGTATTCAATTCAATCCCGGTCTTATAATATGAATTAAAAGACTCTTCTTACAGTTTAAATATTTGAAATCATAGTTAAATATGTTTAAGTTCAGCAGCAGTGAACAACAAGATGGTACTCTGGGTAATAAGGTGGTTAAGTTGTTGCCACTGGTACGGCCTTCTTACCCAACTCCTGCAGCTTCTCCCACACACGGTGTGCCAGCTCAGAGCGCTCCTCCAGGGGCACCTCGGGCAGCAGCGACCCACAGCTACGCAGCAGTAACAAGGCCTGGTTACCACTGGGATAACCTGCAGACAGACAAGAACAGAAGGTGAGGGTGGATGTAAAAAAAAGAAAAAAAAAAGAAAAAGGACAACAAGAGCGTCAGCTTGTCTAATTGCCAACTTTTCTGATCTCCTAAAGAGAAGAAATGGGGTCATGCAAATGTTAGGCTGAGCTATCAGTAGAGGTGTGAATCTTCACTGATCTCCCGATTCGATTACGATTATCATGTCAGCAATTCAATTCGATATCTCGATGCATCACGATGCATCAAATACATTTTTACTATTAAAGCTATGTAGGTTATTTCATTCATAGCTTTTCAAGCTTCAAAAGCAAAACATTCTGCAGTGCTCCAATACTAAATAAATTGGATACATAAAACTACAGCACTGAGCACATGGCACTTCCTGAATGTGCAAAACACAACAGAATATGCAAACAGAAAGGTTGTTAGGCATACATTAAATTGTAAACAGAAATCGATTATGGCCCGGCCGATTATCGATGCAGCATCGTCCGTGTCCACGATTCGATGCATGGATTATTTGATTAATTTCAACACCTCTAGCTATCAGCAGTTTGATTACGTGTTTAATAACAACGGAATGTCTCCACCTCCATCTGTCATTCAACCTTAAATCCCCCTGATCACTGCTCTGCTCTGCTCTGCCTGCCTACCTGTCCTGCAGATATCATGGAAGATGCGGAGCAACAGGGTCTTGGTGATGCGACCGGTTCTCCTCACAGAGCTGTCCAGCTTGGCCAGAGCCCAGTCAAACTGCTGCGCCTGCTTGGACCGCACCGCAGCGCTGGCCTCATCCTTCTGCTCTGTGGCCACAGCATAGTTACGCACACACCCCACCGCATATGGCCACACACGACTGCAGATGATTAGGTTGTGACATTAGAGGGGGGGGGGTGGGACAGAGATGGATGGAAGGAGTTAAAAGGGAAGAGATGGATAGAAAAGCATAAGAGAGAGAATGATAATTTAGAAAAGGAGAGAATGGAGGGAGAAGACAGGAGGGCAGAGAGAACAAAAACAGACAGATGATTAAAGTGGGTGAAGCACAGACAGATAAACATAGTTCTTCTGTGGGTGCATGTGAGACATAAGTATTCATCAGCGGCATTCCTAAACTGTCTGAATAGCACAGGATGTGTTGAGTGCACAACAATACACATGTCAAAATAAGCAGTAACACAGATCCATCTCTGGATGATCTGACTGCTTGGTATTTTGTTAAGAGCTATGACCTTGAGAGTCATAGTAGAAAACCCATGGCTGTTATCCATTAGCTTTTACATCAGCTGAAGCCAGCGTTACACTGCAACTTCATGATAAAATGCTAAATTTGACAATAACTCATCTGCATCACAGTATGACAACGTGCATTGCTGGTCACCGATGATGGGCCTTTTCCTAAAAGCTATCATTTATAGCTAGCTAATACACAGTATAGAAACAAACAAAGTTATAGCTAACAGTAACATTATGAATACGGACCAAGTTAGTGTCATTATGAGACTGTGTGAGCGTGACTTGGTTAACGTTACACAACATCTAAACATCACCTTGTGAAAACGGGAGCCATGTTTCTTTAATCAGCTAACTATTTACGTTCGCAGGCAATTTATTCACAGATGATGCCCATATGTCAGCACGCCGCATTTAATAATGCAGCTCATATTAGTGTGGCTACTTGTGTGTCTCTTGGCTGTCATTGAGCCTCAATGACAGATCAGCTTCACGCTCACGCGTGGATCACAGCTACACGGGCTAACAGAGTACGTGATACCTGGACGCGTTTCCCGAAGTAGGGCTTATTTGTCGGGAACAAACTCCGGTCCCTCTGCCGCCGAGAGCTCCGCTGTACAGACGACTGAGTGTCGGCCCGTTTCGTTTGGTCCCTGTGATCTGAAGCAAGCCCGAAGGCGAAAACTTGAGTAACCGGGCTGATCTCAAGAGCGCAGCCATGTTTTCTGTCGCACCGTGGAAGGGCATCCGCTCCACGTGACCGGTCAAAAGAACCGCGAGAGTACCGCGAGAGCACCGCGAGAGCGTCAGTTGTGTGTCACACTCACAGGTCACCGTTCTCTCACACACTCATTATAATCATCTATGGGGACACTGTGCCATGCAGTGATGGAAGAAGTAGTCAGATCTTGAGATTGAAAATAACATGCTGTATATCATACAACTATGTTATTTTAGGAAAATTCCCTATTCAGGGACCAAGCCAACTTTTCTGCACTTTTATTAATGAATTTCAGCAATATAGCACCATCTTATCTAATGTTAAAAACTGAAAAGCCATTAAGCCCTTTAAGTTATTAAATGATTATAATAGGATGCACATAACACAAACTCCGGCATTATAAAATGTAAATGTAATCTTTTTTATGGTGTTTTCTTTTCTACTGTACATGTATCTGTTTGTACCTCTGTACAGAAGTTGTGTGAAGAAAAGTATTCACATATTTTACTTAAGCAAAAAGTAGCAATAACACAGAGTACAAATACTAAGTGAAAGTCATGCATTTAAAATATTACTAAGTACAAAAATATTGGCATCAAAATATACTTTAGAAAAAAAAAACAGCATAACCTTAAGTTTATTCTGTTAAATTTTATATACTGTAAATTATGCAAAAACCCATATAACCAAACAAAAATAAAAAGGTCATTGTCCAAGGCATCTTTTTCAACTTACACATACTTAGTCTTACATCTTCAAATTGTATGAGCAAACCACCAGGTCCAAGAAAAATGTAAATACCTACATAAGCAAATACTCCACTGCTTTTTGTCAATTTATTTACTACTGCTTGTCATAATCTCATACTTTAGCTCTGTTTGGTTGTGCTTGTTAAACTATACTTCCAATATGTAATGCAATAAATCATTAAATAAAAATGTCTACTTATATTGTATTGTAGGAACTTTATTTACATCACTAAACTCATGCTGACACACTGTTTAACCGTATATTAAGAGCAGACCAGTGATGACCCTTTAGCTGTTGAATTTCACAGTGACAAAATTTACTCATAGATTTTTATTACATCATGAACTTTTACAAACCGTAATATGTTCCAAGTAGGACTTCATTAGCTCAGTTCTTCAATTAACTTACTATTCACTTTGTTCTTCCCTTTCTTCAAGTTCTTATCAACTACAGTCTTTGCTTCCTCCATGCTGCTCCTAACACTCTCTCTTTTACTGTGTTCGTTCCACAACTCAATAGCTAGTCTACGAATCCTGTGTGCATTGTCCAATACCCAAGCTTGAAAGAATTCACACTTCTTGCTTGCCAGGAAGTACTTCTGTCTCCTTGCTCCTTCCTCTCCCTCTTTAGAAAGGGCTGTTCTGGCCTTGGAGAGCACTGAGCGAAGCTGACTCAAGGCTGCTAGGCAGTATCCTGTAGCATCCTTTCTGTCTCGGCCAGTCATGATGTGAGCTATGGCTTCCACTGCCCGTGCTGGGGCAAGAGGATCATCCTTGTCGAGGTAACCTCCACCCAAAATGAGAGTTTCTCCACCGTCTAAGGCCTCTTGGACAGAGTTGAACACCCTGCTGGAGTTCAGTGCCTCAGAAAGAGCAAGAATCATGTCACAGAACTCAAACAACAGTGAATCAGTGTCATTGTTAAACAGGCACAGGGTGAAGGTGTAGCCAAAAAGTGCATTTACCAAACCATAGCAAACAAGGGGAGATGGGTTTGCACATAAGGAACTCAACTTTGGAATTTTTGCAGAAATTTGAGGGACACTGGGAAAGGGTGAACTTCCCTTTGCCTTGCTGGTTTCCTTTTTGTTTCCTCCTTTAATCTGTCTCAACTTTGTAGCCGACTTTCCCTGATGAAGGACTGTGTGACTCTGAACAATTTCTTGTGATGTCTTGACTTCATCATCAACTTCCTGTTCATTCATAGTTGTTGAATCTTCCTTCTCAAGTTTGCTAGCTTCCTCCTTAAGCACCTCCACCAGTGCTCTCCCTCCATCCTCATGCTCCTCCCACCACGGCTTCCACAGGGGAACCAGCCCGCCAAGAGCTCCATCCTTTACCAGACCCATAAACATCTCTTTCTCTTTACTGTTGAGAACTTCCCACAGCTCCTCTTCTGAAAGTTTGTCAATATTCAGCCCTGAGAGCCGATCAGCCAAGTCCAGCTCCCCTTCTGCTCCTTCAGCGCCCTCATCTATGTCTCCATGCAGTAGCTGCCCTTCTCCAATCTCTTCAAGTTTTCTCAAAATAGCCTCAATCTCTGTTGCATTCTCTTCTCCAGACTGTTGAAGCTCTGCTAACCTGGAAAGGAGCTCCACAACCTGCACTTTCTCCGTTGCCTCTCCTGCCCCTTCGTCTGCGTCATCATCTGACACAATACCAGCGTCCTTCAACAAACTTTCCATCCCCCCATCTGTCTTTTCCGCCTTTTGTCTGAGTCCCACAAGAATCTCCTGCATTTTATTTCTCCCTTCACTTTCAGTTTTCCCCATATTCTTCAGCTCCTGTAGAACGGACTCCTTGTAAAACTCCTCCGAGCACAAAGAGTGATCTGGGCTCTGGTAGCAAGCTAAGCCACAGTAATGTAGGTTACACCGAGGGCAGGTGTAACAAGAGGGCTTACATTTACACAACATGCAGACTGCACTCCTTCTGGCGTTACTACCATCCTCTTCCTCTTGTGTCTTGGCTGGCGTGAGAAACTCCTCTTGTGTAGCAGCTACTCTAGACGGGAGCAGAACCCCGTCCCTGGTCACTGTGTCGGGCTCTGTGTCAGTCCACTCCTCCTTTGGACCGATGTCGGTCAGAAGACTCCTGACAGACGGAGGAAGCCTCCGTCTAATTACTGGATTCATTAGCGGTTGAACGGGTATACACGATGTTGTAGCAAAAGGAAGAGAAAGTTGTAAGGTCTCAAGTCCGAAAGAGGTAACCTATGAATTGAAGAGATGGAAATTAGAGTGGTTAGTTAGTAGGGATGTATGTAATCCTTAGTTACGTTTCTGTCACAAAGTGGATTTGACAGTTTGAGGTGCTATGACGTCGGCTACAAACATACGTAGTGTTACATCCGTAAACCGCTTTAAAGTCACTTTAAAGGTCGCCAAGAAGGCTTTGCTAGCAACGTTCACTGTCAATATAACGGTCTTTCTTCAGCGTTAACAGCTTAAAGAACAAAATGTACTTACTTCCCAGCGTTTACACCAACGTTGCACGTTTGTTTTCTCTATCAAGCCGCCATGTCGCCTGTTGATGACGTTTGGTCGACTTAAAGTCGCAGTTTCTTTTTTTCGGTAACACATACAATAGCGCTGTCGCTACTCCTACCACTACAACAATTTAATTGTAAGAAAGGGAATGTCCATGGCCTACTGAATGATTGTTTGTTTACAATGTTTAATAAAGAATAAAAACTACAACAACCACTACTACTACTACTACTACTACTACTACTACTACTACTATTACTACTAGGCTACTACTTATTATAATAATAATAATAATAATAATAATAATAATAATAATAATAATAATAATAATAATAATAATAAGAAGAAGAGGGAAGAAGAAGAAGAAGATTATGAAACTTTTAAACTCAAAAAGGATTTTATCTATGAAATACTATCATATATAGAACATTATTATGTGACAGTAATTATAATTTCGGGAAAAAAATTGAGGATTTTTTTTGTTCACACTGCAATACTTTGTTGAAAATAAAGTACTGCAGTGTGCCCTTTCTGTTGAACTTGAAAAATTGCCATTTGGCTAATCTACAAACTGCCGCCATCGTTTCTTTGTTATTGTATCCATTCAGTTCTCTAGAAACCTAAAACTGGTTAAATGTTCATCGACCAATACACAGAAAATGTTCTATGTAAATTGCTAACCAACTGAGAAAACAATTCTATATATTTGTTCCATGAGGCCTTACCAGTGGCACTCCGCACACAGATGAATGGCTTGTTTAGTCCAAATTAAGATAGTTGATTCCTAAAATGAGCTTATCTATAGACTTCCCTGGCAACTAAATGACTGAAACTGAAACTCGACAGTAATCACTCATCACACGCATGTATGCATGTCACAGTCTGACTAACTGTCCCTTCATAACTTTCTGTCAATCTGTGTAGCCTACACATTATGCATGTCTATCTATATGTGTGTCTTCCTGACCGTGCTGTGTGTCTACATCTCCCGTGGGGCTGTTTGCTATGAGGTGATTGTCTCCTGCAGGGGGTCAAGCATGGTAAAGGTCATGCAGGTGGGGAGTTGTCAGATGGCTGTCCACCCCTCACTGGGCCAAGGGGTTCCCATGCCGCCTGTCAGAGCCCGTGGGGAAAGGGGGAGGAGGAGGGGGGTCTGAGGTCAACGTGTGCCATGCTGTCTTGGCCCCGCCCCTGGCTGCCGTGCCAGTAGTCCTGGGTGGGGTGCTGCCTCCTTGTTTCTCCTTTATTCTTCCCTGGCATGTCCTGTGACATGTTAGTACCCCCAACACTAAATCCACAAGCTTACTGACTGACTGTTAGACTTATGATATGTAGTAAAGCCGAGTCTCGTCCAGGTTAGGAAAGCTTTTTGTCCTCTAGGCACAGGTATTTTTGCTTTTAATCACAGACAGTAAAGATAGGTATGATATGTAACAACCGGGCAGAATTGGACAGCAGCGGTTATGTGGTGGGTTATAATCACTCAGAAACCAGGACACCGCAGTGAAAGTTCAGCAATAAAAACCTACATTTATATCCTTTTGCATAAATATAATCTCACAATTATTTTATTAAATGTCCCATCATGTCATTTTACAAGAAATTATATACCGGTATATTTTTCCCTTCAAAAAATAACATATCGTATATCCTCCATTATCCATCACACACGTGGCCCCCCTATACACACTAACACACATCATTAGGACCCCTGTGGTGTCAGTTAAGATGCAAGAAAATCCAATTTATGATGAGTATGAAATAAAACTTCTGATATATAGTGTAATACATGTGAAGCTCAGTCCATGCTCTTATGCCTTCCTATACTAATTTCTGGGGTCATGAAAGTGTTTAGATTTTACAGTAAAATGGGATTGAAATGTGATTGAGATTGGAGTGCAAGAAAATAAAGCCCAGAAAATGCACAGTACAAACACACACTCATACACACATCCCGCAGTCTGCCACCAGCTGATAGGTGACAGGGAACAGGCTCTGCCTTTTGGGCATGTCCAGCCCTGGCATGTCTACTGTACAGCAGCGGGGGGTGTGTGTGTGTGTGTGTGTGTGTGTGTGTGTGTGTGTGTGTGTGTGTGTGTGTGTGTGTGTGTGTGTGTGTGTCTGTGTGTGTCTGTGTGTGTCTGTGTTTGTCTGCAGTAAAAGAGAGTAGACCTATGTTGATTTAGACTGTTCTGTCACCTGTCAGCCCCAAAAGGAGCTGGCATTATAGGACACCCAAAAGGGAGACTGTAAGTATTTGTGTGTGTGTGTGTGTGTGTGTGTGTGTATGTGGGGGTGTGTGGTGGAAAAAATGTCCTGTCTGTGTCTCATGTCCAGTTTTTATGTGAGCACCCAAAAGCAAGTGCTTTTTTCTCTCCTCACAATACTTTGGGGACTTTGTGACGATATCATAATATAAAATGGCTGTAATCGCACCTGTTGTGTACAGTATAAGACATGAAACAAAATGAGATACATGTAACTTTATTTAATCAGGAAAGTACACCTCAATGATTCAAATCTCTTTTAAAGGAGTTTCCTGGTTTGCAGCAGCACATAGAACATATTGTCAAACACAGAGGTTGCATTACATATAACACACTTATAATGAAATAGATGAAATATGAAGAGAATAATCATATATCAACAAAGAGAGGAGTAGAAGGATAGTACAAAAGATAAATAAAAGATAAATAACAGGAGTCAATATATAATTACAAAAACATATATATATATATATATATATATATATGTATATATATATATATACATAAAACAGATATATTATATAAAAAATAACAAAACTGAAGACATTGGAGATCACAATACATCCTAAAATATTAAAGAGAGCAGTATACAGTATAAAAGCTTATTTTCTTTGAAACGCAGAGTATATATAAGTTCTTTGAGTGTAAATAGTACTTCTCTGCGTTATTTGGAATAATAAAATTGCATAAATATGAAGCTAAGATGCTGAGTGTACCAATGCCTGTGAGCGAGTCAGGGAGTGTCAGTGAGTGCTAGCAACGTTCACTGTCAATATGACGGTCTTTCTTCAGCGTTAACAGCTTGAAGAATGAAATGTACTTACTTCCCAGCATTTACACCAACGTTGCACGTTGGTTTTCTCTATCAAGCCGCCATGTCGCCTGTTGATGACGTTTGGTCGACTTAAAGTCGCAGTTTCTTTTTTTCGGTAACACATACAATAGCGCTGTC